>NW_026712242.1:305975-438472 GCF_030504385.1 Musca domestica | reverse complement strand
TCACTACACCGTCATCATTTGCACGAAAATATATTTTCTTTTTTTTTCACTCCTAACAATAGTCAAAAGTAATTTAATGAGTTTAGAGCCAATTATCGGCGATACATATCATTGGCGTCCATTACTGACTGACAGACAGACCGACTGACAGTCATACATACGTAGCCTTTGTAACGCACAGAAGCAATTAAACAAATTCCATGTGGGCGTGTGTCTGTGGGTCCCATTCGCCGGGAGTGGGAAACATTGCCTGCCAGTAAATAACAAGGCATTCGGGACACAGAGTCCGTCCACTGGCAATCACAGTGACTGGGTTTAATGACTTTGGTGCCACGGGGCCTCTCTAGGGTCGAGCCCAATGCAATGACAAACTCCACATGTCAGTCTGGGCAATTAGATGCATGCAAAACGCTAACAGCTACTCGTAGATTTGTTATCGTCTAGTTGTCATGGCGGTTGTTCAAATAAAATAAAAAAGGAAAGGAAAAAAAAAAAAAAAAACATGCTTTTTTTGCAGTTGTAGATTAAATTAACAATTCGACTGTGTAATGATGCATATACGATATAAACTAATTTTTATTAATTAATTGTGGGTTTTTGTAGTCTAGAACGGACACGATAAACCCACTTCTATGGCAGCAAAGTAATTTGATTGTTGTTTCTTTTTTTTTTTTTTTTTGCAATCGTTTCAGGAAATGTTATAGATTATAGTTGGAGTATTGGAGAAACTAAAACATCACATCAGTTTGGAGGCAGTGACACGAATGCTGTAATCATGACCGGAAAGAAACTGGAAAAGACCGGCCACTGCAGTTGCAACACGGACCAACAGTACGTGAATCCTTCGTTCGAACAAGACGCCAATGTGGGGCCTTCGTACAGTTCCCGGCGGTACAGCGACAATCTGGGCCATTCTGGGGAAGTTGCATGTGCCAGTTCCTGCAATGCGGCCGCAGAGAATGGCAGTTGTGCCGTTCATAGCAACATTAGTTCACATCGCAAGGGTCACAGGTAAGCTCGGAAACAACTTCGTACATATGCCCCAAATAGGGCCCCCGCATTTAGTATTGTAGGTGACCATCACGGCCGAGTGTTTACCCACTGGCTGCCAATTACCCTCTGTAAATAATTGACGTGTTGTAAAATCAATAACTCTTCTGTTGAGGGTCGGTCACACGATACCGACAGCCGGGCTCGCCAGTATTTTAAATGTGTCAGGATAAACATGAACACCGCGGATAATAGTCGGGCGATTGACTTCCGCGCAGCCAGCTCGAAGCCCAAGCGTGACAGTGTGTTGACAGTGATGTGTAAAACGATAAGAAATTAGGCTCCGCCACAAAACGTTTAGACTGTCCTTAATGTTGGAATTTCGTGCATGTCGTTTTGGTGGAAGCACGTGAACGTGTGTTTCGTTGTTGGACGAACCAAACTACAGTTCATTTAAATTTTCCATTAAACGAATTACTGCTGTCCATTTGCCGGTTCCCGACCAAGAAGGCGAGTTTGGTAACAATTAATGTCTTAAGGGATATGTATGGGTGTGTGTGTGTGTGTGTGTGTATGAGTTTAGACCTATTATCAACGTTAAATTACAAGCATAAATTAAGACCCATTGTATTGTCCATTTGTCTCCAACTACTCTAGTTGACTTCAATAAACTTGAAAATAAATTAACCATCATTAAAGTACACGCATTATGTCATATATCGACTATTCAGTGTAAACCGCAGATCTATGCCGAGGCTCCGAATTGAGAATAGTGGTAGGGGCTCAAAAGTGGCAAATAAGGCAGACAAGAAGTTTAGAGTATCCGTTACACAGAGCGCCATCAATTGGCACTGGACAAACAAAGATTTGTGAACGAAACCTAAATTGGTGAGAATACTTTTAGGCAGCCAAATGTTAACAAGTTAGAAAGCATAACTTGATTTGCTGACAAATATATGTATACCCTCCTCGGCCTACGAACCTTTATTACAAGCTTTCAACAACCTTTTTTATGTTAAAGTAAAGGGAACAATTCGCTCATATACCTGTCAAATTGAAAAACTTAAAAACTAGCCTTATACCCTCTGAATCCTTTCGTATATGTGTGCGCTTGAATAGTGTGTGGGCAAAGTCTTCAATCCATATTACAAGATTTGATTTTTCCAAAACAACTGTATTTTGAATCAAATTCTATTTTTCTTTGTGTTGTGGCGTTTCTGCACTGCACTTGATTCGCCCTCTATTCGTTGATTGACCGACCCTTAACTATGGGGAAAACGACTTAATTCTTCACGCAAAATTTCCTGAGCGAAAATGCATATTTGTACATTGTTCGAATCAAATTACTCTCAGAATAAAGATAATATATGCCCCATCTGCAAACAAATGAGAGTATTTATCGAAAAAATAATGGAAACAAAAAATAAGAACTTATGAATCTTCTAACTGTGAATGACGAATGGTGCCGTGTGAATGGATCAGATCGTGTCAGGTTTCCAATGGAAACATGATAAATCTACGACGTCGGCAAGTAAGCCCATCTAACAACCAACAAAGAGAGTCAACTCAAAATTTTAAACAATTCCGTTTGAGAATGTGGCTTAAATCGTCTAAATACCGAATATCGGGAGGTACATTATATGGGCGCTATAAGAAAACGTCAACCTATACAGACAATGTCCTGCCACATGAGCTTGATCCCGTTACAAACTCTAAGTATGAATTTTAATAAATTATCTTAGAACATGTGATCTAAATCGGTCAAAATACCAAATATTGGGGAGGTACAGTTATATATACGAAAACGTGGACCAACATGGCCCATTTACGAACTTCACCTGTTTACTGATAAATGCACATGAGTGCCTTCTATCTCTTGATACACTGAGCGACAGGCAGACAGACGGTCATCGCTAATCGACTTAGAATTTTACACTGATTAAGGATAGGAGGGGTCGAACATGGGTATTCCGAAGAGTTACCCTCCATAGTATGGTGAAGGTTCTAGCTCTAAAACAACGTTTTTCAATTCACCGATTTATTTCAAACTTCGCGCATCTCAATATTTTTGGTACCACCAAGAAATCATATCTATATCTATAAAAGACGAAATTGTTTATTACGCTTGATGGTTTGTTTGTTATTCCTGAAAATTTCCAGATATGCTACTTGTATTGAAATCGGTTCAGATTTGGATATAGCTCCCATATACATTTTCGCCGATTTCATGTATGTGATGCACCAAACACGCTATGTATATTCAATTTCAATGAAATCTGAACTGTGTAATGGAACTCGGAACAAAAATAATTTTGCCAAATTATATTGAAATCGGGTTCAGATGGGAGGTATAACCATATATATTTAGATCGATTTCATTAATTTGATGCCCGAGACACGCTATGTATCCCCAATATCAATGAAATTTGGAAATAAATTTGTCCAATTATATTGAAATCGGTTCAGATTTGGATATAGTTCCTACATATATATATTTTTCGGATTTCCTGTATTTGATACACCAAATACGGAACAGTAATAACAATAAATTTGTCAATTTATTTGAAAGCGGTTACATTCGGATATTATTTGATTAAGGTGCCTAGAGCCACAACGTCTATGGCACTAGGCTATCATTAAAAAAAAATTACAAAAATTTAACTGAGGCTACGATTATAACGGGGAAGTATGTATGTAGTTTGGTATGTATTGCTACCCAGAATCCTTCCAATAGGTTAAAAATTGTCGTTAACTTGAAAAGATTGCGTTCCTGTACGGTTGGAATTTGCTATGACAATTAATAAATCCCAAGGGCAAACTCTTCGTATTTAGCATATTCCTGCTGTCTCGTTGTCAGCCGTACGTGAAATGTTCCACGTGAGGGCAGACCTATCGATTTGTTTGTTTACGCTCCTGAAGGAAACAAACATATTGTTTATCCTAAAGCAAAAAGGTATTCGCGATTGAACGATTATTTCAGCTGTCGGCACGATCGTCTGACACGTTCTGACCGGATTTTTACACTCTCCAGCATTATGTGTTGAGGGCATTATAAAAGACCTCGTTATAGAGTTCACAGTTATAGACCAAATGACGGGTAGAATCATCGGATAATATTTAGCAGCAGAAATGGACTATAACCTTTGTATGGAAATCCGAAAGCCTCTTCCCTGCGAAATCACAAATTTGTGAAAGGGCACATTCATTGACGTGGCATATAGTGAGGATCTGATTCTACGGCTCCGCTCCAAACCCGAGATAATCCCTTTGCAGTACTATATGCTATTATTTCAAAAATACAATTGACCAAACGCTGATATATGCATCAAATACTTGGAATGTTTTTCTAGAAATCTAGGCTTTCGGAAATGTATAGGTATTATTAATACATTATTTATACCCCTTACATTGGAAAATTATGGATTCGTTCATTCCAGTCAAAGAGGTTTCAGGTTTACAGAAACTTTAGAGTGGCGTAGGTTTTCACAAGGTCGGCTTACATTTTTTATTTGAGATTTTATTTACAAGTTCCCAGAAGGTAAAAAATTGAATTTTTGTACATTTTCGTACGCACCACCTTGTTGGATAAGGGAGGCTAGGCTAGATAATCTTTATACTGTCGATGTAAATTTTGAGTGAATACCACCCTGTGAAGCCATAAGCTGAGGGCATAACAACTTGTAAATTAATTGAAACGCTTTCAGATTATGCATCCTCTTTTCTAAATACACATTCATTTATATAATGTCCATTCTCATTGCAGACGGCAAGAGTCAATGTATCAATGACCGGCCTCTATTCCGAGACAAACAGCGGCGATGACAGCAGCATTGATCTAGCCGAGGATAGTGTACTGGCCAGTGGTCCAGCTAATCCTATCGGCAGCACTGCAACTACAACAATGTCCACAGTACTTACGAATAATGCCCGAAATCTTCAAGCCAAAACATCATCCTGCTCCGATTCGGTGATTAAGTGTCACAGCCGTCAGTCGTCGGCTGTTCTGGGAAATGCCCTCCACAGTCATAACAATTTACATGGAAACCAAAATGCCTACGCTGGGGCAAGTAACAATGCAACTTGTGGCCTTAATGATGATGACGACGATTTGCGATCCAAGAACTGTGGCATAATGGCGTGCCGGCCAAGAGGCGTACAAAGTTCGCACCGCATCAAGATTTTGTGCTGCTGTTGTCGATGTTGTCACCCTGCAGCAGGCATTGAGTTCGGCTACATCAATTCGGTGATAACAACCATTGAGAAGCGTTTCGAAATACCGTCCAGTTATTCTGGTCTAATAGCGTCCAGTTATGAGATTGGCAATGTGATTACCGTTATATTTGTGAGCTATTTGGGAAGCAGACGTCATATACCGGTGTGGATCGGCATTGGTAAGTACCCTGATGTGTGACTGTCACCAAACAACTAATCTCTCTCATGTCTTCTCTACACCAGGTGCAGTCATTATGGGCATTGGCTCTTTGGTGTTTATGGTTCCACATTTTACGGGCGAGCCCAATCCTGGTGTTAGTATCGCCAATGAGACTACGGATAATATTTGTCGCAGTGCGTTGGTGCGAAATCAAGACATGGATTTGGGCAGACTGTCTAGCGGTCTCTCAAATCCTCCCTTGGCACCGCATACGTTGAGAGAAGACAACTGTCTTGAAGGCAAATTGTCTACATTTGGCCCTGTACTGTTATTTGTCATAGCTCAACTGCTCTTAGGATGTGGTGGCAGTCCTCTGTTCACACTGGGCACGACCTATGTCGACGATCACGTGAAAACGGAAAGTTCATCCATGTACATTGGTTGCATGTACAGCATGGCTGCCTTTGGGCCTGTGGTAGGTTTCCTTTTGGGTGCCTATTTGCTGTCTTTCCACATGGACTCGCTGTCATCGTCGATAATTTCGATTGGTAAGATCAATTGCATTAAAACGCAGAGAGTTTTGCAGTATTCATATTTTATATTCTTTGCAGACCCGGGTGATCGCCGTTGGGTTGGTATGTGGTGGGGAGGTTTTCTTCTGTGTGGAGTTTTGTTGCTCATAGTTGCTATACCATTTTTCTCATTTCCAAAGGTAAGTTGCAGTCAAAACACATTTTGCTCATTTACCTAAAGAGTGGCACACCTCAGTGTCGAGAAAAATTCATTTTAAGATTCGATTGAAATTTGACATCTCGAAATAAAAAGTTTTTTACACAGGGTCTGTTCCAGAATTTCAAGAATGTAAAACTTTTCACTGCGATAACGGATTTTCCCTATATGATGTTGAAAAAATTGCAAAACTAGTAGATTCTTGCAGATTTTTGGAACAAGGTACTAGGCAGTTTGTTCCAAAACTCCAAGAATCTAAAAAATTTTTACTACGATAACCGATTTTCCCTTTATGAAATCGAAGAAAATTGCAAAACTAATAGATTTCTTTTTTACATTCTTGCAGTTCTGGAACAGAGCATCATAGACAATTATTTGCAAAGAGTCCGCCAGATAGCGCTAAATTTTTCTGTAAGATCATCAGCATGATTTGAAGCATTTATGAGCTTTACAAAACTCAATGTACGGTTTTGTTGATATACATTTAAAAGCCTTATTAAAAGATACATATCGCGGTGATGTTGACGCATGTCTAAATTATAAAAATATTTCGAGCTTTACTTCTGTATCATTTAACAATACCCCATTGAAAATGATGATTTAATAAGTCTGTTGCATTCGCATGTAATTGATACGACCCTTGACTATATTGGGAAATTAATTTGACATCTGTAACTGCTTGTATTTTTAATATCAGTATCTCATGTAAAATAATAATTGTTTACACCGTAAAAAGTAATTGCTCAAAAATAAATAAATAAATAATTTAAGAGACAAATGCAAGTGTCCATCCGCTTCACTCCACAAATGCTTATCAACAATTTTGTGAAAGTATTTGTAATAAAAATACTGGGTTGGAATAGTATTAAGTATCATGACAAATTATTACTAAAAATGCCTTGACAATATAATGGTGCCGCTGTATATCCAAAACTAGAACTGATGTAAATATTACATCAGCTACGAAAACACCCACGAACAAACAATGCGTCTATACTTTAACCTATGATTTGTAGTCGAAACTTACGCAGGGGATGGCCCTGGTTTCAAATTTGAAAATAAAAGCCAGTTGAGCTTGATAGAACTAGCTGGACAAATTTCTATCAGTTGCATCCAGCAACTCTCAGTAATACAACTGTTTAAATTTCTTCTCTCGGAAAATTTGATAACAATTGTTAAAGATATCAAAAAAAAAAAAAAAAAAACAGACACACTTATTATTGTGTCATTATACACATCCAAACTACGAAAGTAAAGAATGTACAGATTTTAGGATAGTTCCGTCTATATTTTTGTTAGTTTAAACAATTACTGCAGAAAAAATCACCAGACAGATTGTTTTTTATAATTTTATGAAAATAATAAGAGTTGTCTCTCTTGCGTATAAATGTTGTAAAAAGTATTATCTTTTACGATAACTTTCATAAAATTTAGCAAGAATCTACTGTGAAGGCAATACAGGGTGAGAAAAAAATGCAACAGAGTCAAACGCCATCATTTTTACATTTTTTTAATATTATTGAATAAAGAATAGGATTAGATGTGTTCGAATTGGTCACCTTTGGCACGAATTATGGCCAATGAAACCGTCACACGCTGTCTGAATGTTGTTCTGCGGTATTTTGGCCCATTCCCGGCGAAGCGCTTTCTTGAGGTGATCGACACTTTGGTATTTTTAAATGCCAACCTTGCTTTCCAAAATATTCAGACACAATAGTGCAACGAATTGGTATCCGAAGATTTTGGTGGCCATTGTGCGCTGGAAATGAAGCGATGAACCTAATTTTGTAGCCATTCTTGGTGGCGCGTGCTAAGTGAGATGGTACTGAGTCCTGTTGGAATGTCCAATGTCTGCGGCCAAAAGGTTTGTGTGCCCCAGGCTTTAATACACCCTCCAGATTATTTTCGCGATAATATTCGGCATTTATTCTGATGTCATGGTCGATTAATACGAGCGGAGAAGGACCATTGGCTGTTATCGCGGCCCACACCATCACCATGGCCCGCGCTTGAGTTCTGGTGGCCAACCGAAGATGCACATTTTCAGCAGACCGATCATTTTGTTTGTTTACAAACTTTTGGACAACGAATGTTTTCTCATCGGAGAAAACCAAATTCGGCAGTTCATCTCTTTCGGCCAAGAAACTCTTTAGCTCTTTTGAGTCTATTTTCTTTCTGTTGCGGTGTAAATTCTTGCACTTTTTGGAATTTCAATGGCTTTACCCCGAGCTCATTTTTCAATATTTGCCGAATGGAATATTGCGATATGTTCAGCTCACGAGCCATTTTTCGGCCACTGCGACTCGGGTTTCGATTAATTCGTTTCTTTACTTCGTTACTTCCTTCTACGTCGGGGTATGCTACCAGTATCACGGTAACTAGCAATGGTCCGAGACACAAAAGATTTATTCACATTTAAATGCTGGAATGCTCTAACTATAGCCACTTGTGGTTTTCAAGCCAAATATTAAGAAATCACACTATCACGCCTGAATTCTATCACGAATAACTTGTTTTTTCTGAAAAAGGCTCACCAAAATTATTTTTTACCCTTTTAAACAATATGATGAGCTGTCACTGGAATAATTTTAACTGCTGTCGGACGAGTGGCTTAGAAATGATAGCAGTCTGAAGTTGGTTGCAGTTTTTTCATCTCACCCTGTATACGCGTTACATTTTTAAATTGTTAAAAAAAAAAAACAAATAAAAATATATAATTTCATAGTGCAAAATAAGTTCTTAAATGATATAATAAACGATGATTTTTTTACCTGAAAAGAACTGAACGCCAGGACTGAACTTTCAAAACCCTCCAATACGAGTTAAAAACATTTGTAAAAAAGTGATTTAATATTCAAACGTGTTGTTGCACTTAAAACTAAAAATACTAGTGAGATCGGTTCAAAAGCATACCCGTTAAGTCGGCGCCATACCAAAATGTGAACATGTATAGATAATTTTTTACTACAAAGATTATCCATTGCAAATGTGCCTAAAATTTAGAGATGTTTAAACGGAATGAAAAATAATAAAATTATTGTCGACAATTTGTAAACATGTTTGCATCGGCCACAAAGCAGCTGTGCTTTTTGAATAATTTTTACTGAGTAAATGTTGTCCGTAAGTTTTTCTCCGTATTTTTCGTTCTGCATATTTTTTTACAATGCAGGGTGTAGTGTCTAGTTTATGATGAAAAAAAAAAAACGTCTACCTTCCCCTATCTGCCCCGGCAAATTATTCTCCTTGTGTGTATTTGTATATTTTCAATTGACATTTCTAATTAATTGGTTAGAAAATGATATTTTAACATTGTTATTATAATTTATAAGGGCATTGGTATACAGAATATTGCTATAATCGTTAAGATCCATAAATAGAGCCGGACCCTCAAATTGGGTGGCCACAGGATATATTCTATACACTTACAAATCATATGCAAAATTACTTACAAATCGGTTAGTAATAATAATAATAATATATAATAATAATAATAATAATAATAATAATATAATAATAATAATAATAATAATAATAATAATAATAATATAAGGAATAATAATAATAATAATAATAATAATAATAATAATAATAATATATAATAATAATAATAATAATAATAATAATAATAATAAAATAATAATAATACTAAGATATAAATAATAATACTAAGAATAATAATAATAATAATAATAATAATATAATAATAATAATAATAATATAATAATAATAATAATAATAATAATAATAATAATAATAATAATAATACTAATAATAATAATAATAATAATAATAATAATAATAATAATAATAATAATATAATAATAATAATATAATAATAATAATATAATAATAATAATAATAATAATATAATAATATAATAATAATAATATAATAATAATAATAATAATAATAATATAATATAATAATAATAATATATAATATAATAATAATATAATAATAATAATAATAATAATAATACTAATAATATAATAATAATAATAATAATAATAATAATAATAATAATAATAATATAATAATAATAATAATAATAATAATAATAATAATAATAATAATAATAATAATATAATAATAATAATAATAATATAATAATATAATAATAATAATATAATAATAATAATAATAATAATAATAATAATAATAATAATAATAATAATAATAATAATAATAATAATAATAATAATAATAATAATATAATAATATAATAATAATAATAATAATAATAATAATAATAATAATAATAATAATAATAATAATAATAATAATATCATATAGATCATAAATATTTTTGTTACAACCTCCAATACAAATAGGACCACACATTCAAAACACTTCTATATATTAGAGATAAGATTTTATTTCTCTTTTTTTCTGATCCTGTTTGTTTTAGGTTCTCACACACGAAAAGAAGAAAATTCGCAAAGCCTCTGTTGTCGTGCAGCCAGCAATACCAAACAATTCAAACAGTCTACCGCGAACCACTGACGAAATTGGTCGAGTTAAAAAGGAAATTGTATCGGTGGCCCCCAAAGATGAACCGGAAAAACCCAAAGTCGATACGGGCTATGGCAAAGATATTAAAGGTAATGATGATATAAGCCTCTAAAATAAGTTTGTAGCTACAGTTTTTTTTTTTTTTTTTTTTTTTAATTTTCAGATATACCCCAATCCATGCTTCGATTAGTTACCAATCCAGTTTATATTGTCACATGTCTAGGCGCCTGCATGGAATTGATGATAGTTTCTGGTTTTGTGGTATTTCTTCCCAAGTATTTGGAAACACAATTCAGTGTCGGCAAAAGCCAGGCAAGTGTTTTCACTGGATCTATTGCCATACCAGGAGCGTGCATTGGCATCTTTATTGGCGGGTGTGTTCTTAAGAGATTCCAGTTGAAACCAAAAGGAGCAGTTACGTTTGTCTTGATATCCAACATCATCTGTTTGGGATGTTATGCTCTGCTATTCTTTCTGGGCTGCGACAATCTCAAGATGGCTGGCACAACCATGCCTTACTACAATAACTCTAAGCATGGAACCTTGGAACCATTCCAAGTAAATTTAACGGCTGCCTGCAATTTTGGTTGTGAATGTTTGACCAGTGATGTTGAACCTGTGTGTGGCAATAATGGCCTGACATATTTCAGCCCATGTCATGCGGGATGCACTGCCTTTTCGTCCAGTTCCAATTACACAAATTGCGCATGTAAGTGAATGTTGGGTAAAAATCCATTCGATTGGAGTAACTTATTTGTTTCGCAGGTGTCCATGCCAACATTTCTAGCAGCATTTACATGGGAGCTGGTGGCAGCCATGCAGAGGCCCTGAATGCCAATGAAAACTTTGCAGAAGTCACTGTAGTTCCTGTTGCCACTGCCGGACCTTGTGCCAATCCCTGCCGCAACATTTATCCGTTCCTTATTCTACTCTTCTTTATGACATTTATTGTGGCAGCCACTCAAATGCCGCTTCTTATGATTGTACTGCGCTCCGTGTCCGAGGAGGAGCGCTCATTTGCTCTCGGGATGCAATTTGTAATATTCCGTTTGTTTGGCTATATCCCAGCACCGATTCTGTTCGGCAATCTCATCGATTCCACTTGCCTTTTGTGGAAGTCTTCGTGTGGCGAGAAAGGAGGCCGTTGTCTTATTTACGACATTGAAAAGTTCCGTTACAAGTAAGTTATTGTGGGCCCCTCTATTTGAATAAAAGTGTAAAAATATTCGAATACCTTTCTAGATATGTGGGTCTTTGCGCAACAGTCAAAATAGTAGCTCTGGTGATATTCATCATAGATTGGTGGCTCGTTAGGCGCCGCAAGCAATTGGACAAAACAAAACCATTGAACCCAAGCGATCCAGTAATAGGATCCATCATTAGCTTGGACAAATGTAAGTTTTTATTTTCTGCTGAGATATGTAAGAAGGTTTTAAAATAACCATATCTATAATTTTAATCGCAGTGTTTGAAGAAAAACTGGCTGTCAATGAATCCAACTTGAATTATGATGATAGCGGTGAGCTGGCTTTGAAATCCGATACATATCGCCATTCTCGTAATAATTCACGTACAATTCAACTGGAATATGGGTAAGCAAATTTTTTTTTCGGAATAATACCCATTTAAAAAGAAAATAGTTTGATAAAAATAACAAGGGAAAAGCAGTATAAATGTATGCATTTTTGTCCCCCTCCTGTAAATAAGGAAACTAGTGAACATTTTTAAACATCAATACAGGGTTAGCCTATAAGGGTCAATTATATTGAATTGTAGAGATAATGCTTTGCCACGATTATAAACGTTTAAAAGGCCAGAGGGATATCAATTTGTTGACTGGGTGTCGAAATAAAAAAAAACTATAGGAGAAGTCTTGATGAGTTAGGAGATATAGTTTTTCTGTCTACTTTTCCATTTATTTGTGTGATTTCTCTTTCCATTTTATAGTTACGATAAATGCAGTAACACATTGCCGGCCAACAATCCAAACATTCCCCAGACAAAATCAAAGAAACACTTCCGTAGTGCTTCGTGTGATGTGAAGATGATACGAAGTTTTGCCAAGGATCACAATACCAACACCAACAATCCCATGGACGCCTGTGAAACATCCAAATTCAAAAATTTGAAAAAACTTCACACACATTCCCGCAATAATTCAAGTGACCTTAATTCTGAGTTCCGCCATAAATTGGTAGCACACTCCAATTCCTGTTCACGGGATGATCCAAATTTCAGCATACGCTTTATACAAAATCAACTAAAACCGCAAGCAGATGAAGAAGACGAAGATGAACTGACAACTGGATGTGGTCATTTCGTGCGAAAACATTCGCGCAACCACTCCTATGACCAGATATACATGCCGAACAACATCAGATTTGATCCGGAGTTTCTGCGAGGTCATCATAACCATCACAACAATAAAAAGAACGTAAATTTGCTCAAAAATGTGGTAATGGAAAATAAATTGAAGAACTCCAATGAAACAAATGAGGCGGTGCTAACCACTGCCTTGGACTCGCAAGGTCATTCGCGCAACAATTCGAAAGATCTTAATATAAGAATTGCTCAAACCGCCCCCGGCTCTACTATTAACAGCAGCACTTCCACTAACGTAGGTAATGATACAACAGCTTTAAGTATTCTAAGACATCGTCGCACCAACTCCAAGGACTTAAATAACAGTACAACTGCTTCAAATCTTGGCGAAAACACCGGGGCGACACCGGCGGTACCCGCCACTTCATCCGCAAGCCATAAGAAACATTCACGTAATCCCTCCCATCAGAAAATACAAATCGATGACGACCGTAGCGGATTGATTGGTCCGGATGACGAGGACGACGACGACAACGACGACAATGAAGGGGCTCAACAAAAGGTTGTCAGTATTTAGAGGGAGGGAATTGCTGCAATCAAATTGTCTCTACAACGGTTTCCTATAGTTAAACACTATTATGCTAAGAATCCTTCCTATAGAAGTGCAATAATACATTCCCTTTTATTTTATGCATCGATTTATGGACAGATAATGACATTTCTCGCAGAGTTGTGGATATTCAAATGTTTGCTTTAAGTTAACACAACTTGCAATGAGCAGAATTCAGATAATTAAAATGTGTCGAGATTAACGTTAAATATGCTGTGAAAATAGATGAATGGGTTTTGAATATCTCTCTAACAAGATCAAGCTATTTACTACCTTGCTTTTGGCATATTAATATGTCTAGCTTACAAAATCTGCAACGAAACTATCCATACAGACACGCCGCATGCGTTATCAATAATTTCTGTTACATATCATTTTTGTAGGCTTTCACTAGGCTAAATCCTGCCAAGCCTAATTTCAGGACTCTAATATCGTTTTAAATGCACATCATATCGGATGATCTGTACTTATTTAATTTAGCATTCTTCTAGAAACAATACATTAATCACATCAATTCTCATCAACTTTGATTTTCGAAAATAAAATGTCGGAGAGTTGAGATGGCGTCGACAATGGACTTGAGATGAAGTGAAATTTGATTCATACCAAATTTCTAGACTGTACGTGGAATATACATACATATGATAGAAGAAGAAGAAGCCTGGAAGATAGTTGTTTGAGCAATTCATACAATAACTAAATAAGTACTTAGGTGTAGTAAAAAGAATAAAACTATTATCAATTAACGTATTTAGATACAAGAGTCTATGACTGTTTTATGTACATCAACAATAATCAATTTTACCTAAGAAACAATAGGACGAATACTGGTTAATACAATGAGCTTGATGTTACTAGTGGGACATTATTTGTGAAGGTTTTCTATTGGAAATTTCTTCTTTCTTTCTTTTGAATTTAAATGGAAAATATAAATTCCTATGAATGCGACCCATTGTAATATTCAAATATAGTTATTTGTATGAGCCAGTTTGTGTGATACATATACCAAGTTAAAAATGAAAGTAAAATAACAATATTAACAATTTAGATAAATGAGAAATGAAACTGAGACTATTTTACATAGAATGCGATTGATTTTAAAGAATTAGCAAAAGATCAGACACACATTCAGACACTAAAAATCTGCAATAAATTATTTTTAACAATAAAAATAATAATAGTAGTAGTAATGACTATTTCACATTTTAGAATAAATTATGTTGTATCAAGCAAATGGAAAAAAATGTCAAACCACATGTTACAGATAATACATACACACTGGTGTATAAATAGTCAAAAATTCTACACTACATATTCAATGGTGTAAAGTCGTTTTACAATTCCTATATTATACTATAAAATGTCTGGAAATGAACAGCTGTGAAAAAGTCTTGTACAAGACGTCATATTTCGATTGTGTTTTCATTTCTACAACAAAACAAATATTTTTTCTTCATTTAAATGCAGGGTGTATGCGGAGTAGTGGCAGGGTATTTATTATTTATTTATCTATGCAATTGGTTTACATGGTACAATATGACTACGTGGGACTATGCTATGCCAATTTGAAATAATTCGTCTAATCCATAGGTGTGTATGTATGCCAACAACAGAAATCTGTAGAAAAAACACAAGAAAAATAATCCATAAATAAGATATAAATATTTAAATGAAGATATTTTAGATGTTTAAGTAGAAAATGAAATTTTTATCAAATAAATATTTTTTAAATTATAAATAACGCTGCTGCAGAACTCATGTCCAATGGTAATAGAAGAAATATTTATTTTTGCTCCGATTTTGTTGTTTAAGTAACACACGATTGTTATAAAAATTGCGAATTTCAATTTAAGAAGAAACACAATATATATCTAACACATACATATGTACGTAGAAAGAAAAAAAAAAAAAAACAACAACAACAACCAGAGATACAATTGTCAATGAAAATGTGCTGTGAAAAGACATCTGCGTTAAATTACTTTAACCAGTCGATTAAAAATAATGAATAAAAACAATATATTACACACATAAATGTAATCAATTTTCAACACTGAATGATATATGATTTTATCGGATAGAAGATATATTTAATAGACATCAATATTTTTTAGCATTAATGAATTGATAATTAGATCTATTGAACAGATATACAAGCCCATTATAAAAACAAATTATGTTCTTTTTAAATTAATGAATCACATTCACACACGTACACACATTAATATATAAATAAAGAATGAATATATACATACACATAACGTCGGCTACTTTGTAATTAGTTGAAAATTATGCCTTAATGAAAATTAATTTATATGAATTATTAAAAAAGGAAATAAATGTATTTTTAAGAGCAACATTAGCCAACAAACAATTTTGTTTTATTTGAAATTTGGAGGATATGATGCGTAATAATCTTGTAAAGAAGAAGCTGTAATTAACCTTGAGCATTCGCATTTTTCCTGAACTGTACTATTAAATAGCAGACCGATTCGAATTAGGTCCCGAATGTTCAAAAAGAATTGTATCATAGATTCGATAATTCGATTAAGAAACAAAACAAATTTCCAAGAAGGGATGTTAAAAGAATCTTTGGATCCGAATATTGCTATGACAGATTAGCTGTAGTGTATTTCTGTAATTGTTCCATCCAATCAACGTGAGAACGTCTTATGGCTTTCGCATACCACCTCCACCATGGTACGGAGCGTATATTAAGTTTATCATTCCGTTTGTGACACCTTGAAATGTACATTTTAGAGCTCACAAATGATAAATTATAATTCTAAGGTGATTTAGCAATGTCCAACCGTCTCCCTGACAGTCTGTGGAAATCTATCTAATTTCCGAACGGAATAAAATATGTTAATAAAATTATACTTTGTCCACGTTTTGGTACGACTGTACCGACAGATTTTAGTTCTTTTGGGTGTTTCAGTCACAATTTTAACCCGGATTTGCTGCAAATTGGAAGCATGTGTTCCCATTATATAATAAACATCCTTGCATACTACCCTCAATATAGGTCTAAGTTTTGGTATAGTCCTTAAATAACTGTATCTCCAGATATTCGGTATTTTGATAATTTGCGTCACATTTTTCAGGGGAATGTTTCAAATTCTGAATTGGAAGTTCCTAATGGGTACTACATTCTACGACAGAAAATTGTCTATGCAGGTTTATGTCTTCGTATAGTCCCAAAATCTCGGTGCTTCCTTATATTCGATATTTTGATGATTTTAGCGACAATTGAATGGAATTGTATCAAATTTTGAAGTTCCTATGCCTATGTAGGCCCAAATAATGGTAGCTCCCAATATTCGTTACTTTTATGATCTTAGGAGTATTTTTCTGCGTTTTTATACCCTCCACCATAGTATATACATTTTAGACCCCACGAATAGAATAAAATTCTATGTCGATTTGGCGATGTCCGTCCTTCTATCCATCTGTCCGTCTGTGGAAATCACTCTAGCTTCCGAACGAAATGTAGTAGATTGATTCAATTTTACTCAAATGTATATTATGTCTGCAGGACTTTTGGTATTGAAAATGGGAATGTAGGTCCAGGTTTTGGTATATCACCCATATAACGGTACCTCCCGATATTCGGTATTTTGATGATTTTAAAGAAATTATTCAAATTTGGTATATATTTTGATAAAAACAAATTGAGAAATTAGTGTTTAGTATTCCGAAGGGAAATATCTTACAAATGCCTTATGTTTTGCGATAGCACAATTTCATAACGCTTATTTACTCAAAGAGTGGCATAATTCATAAAATGAGTTTTTATAACCTCCACCATGAAAAAGAGGGTATATTAATTTACGATTCCGTTTGTAATAACTCTAAATATTTGTCGCCCCATAAAGTATATGTTTCATGATCAGTACAAAATTCTAAGTCGATGTAACGATGTCCGTCTGTCAGTTGAAATCACTATACGGCCCGCAATATTTGTTGTAGAGCTTTGAAATTTGGCAGATAGGTTGTTTCCACATTCCACGTCCCATACAACAGTTCCTCCAGGTTTTTATTTATGTTAATAATTTTAGCAATATTTTTTAACACAAGTTCGGGGTTTAGAAGTTTGCAATACATTCCAACTATATAGTATCCATATAACGGCACATTCAAATTAAATTTGATTCTTGTCACTCGCAATAGATAACAACCCTCGTTCTATGATGGTTCATATTGGGTGACGCCCCCACATAATGGTACCACCCACGAAATGCTATTTAGAAGACTTCAACTGCATTTTTCAACCGAATTGGAAATGGAACTCGTTCGAATATTGAATCACGAATCTTTTATTTATAAATGTTCTCATTACCCCATGGAGGGTATTACTCGTACGGCCCAGCCAAACTTAACGCTTTTTACTTCTTCAAATGTGAATTTGTGCCAAGACGGCCAATGACTTATTCGTTTCGGCCACCACTGTGCACTGCCTGGTTGGTTTTTGTCCGTACTAAAAAAATATAAAAGCTTTGGTAAAGTCGTTCCCAAACAATTTTAATTAAAACATTCAAGACATTTATCAATAAAATCAAAATTGTTAGTTAGTCGTCAATCGATGTATGTACCCAGCGAACCAAACTGTCGATCCGGCTTTTGAACGAATGTTATATGGAGTGGTTGACGTCCGAATAAAGCCTTCTTTCAAACCGAGCTCGCAAGGAAGTTCATTCTGTTTGTAACGCCTCTAAATATTTGTCGTTGACCCCATAAAGTACATATGGTACATGATCAGCATAAAATTCTAAATCGATGTAAAGATGCCCGTCTGAAATCACGACACAGTCCACATTTTTTAACGTAGAGCTTTGAAATTAAGGTTGGATGGTTGGTATTGAGACATATCGGTCCACGTGCCTCCTGACATTTGGTATATTGATAATTTAGTCACATTTTTCCAAATTTGGTATTGAGAGTTTGAAACGAGTTCTTCCACTGGTAGCTGAAAATACATTGACAGTGGAGTATAGGTAGTTGCCCAGCAAGCAAAAAATATCCCGCAAATTAATTTTACATTGGTAGTCACGCCTAAGCGATAGAAATCATCGCGTTTGATATCGCTTTCTTAACCCAGAGGGAGCATTCTTCGAAATAAATGAACCACGCCCGCGATAGTTTTAAGCATGTCTAAATAGCGTTTACAGCGTCACTTCTGAAAATCGTGGAAGTCATTTCCCTGACAGTTGTTGGAAGTGAAAAAAAATATTTTTTTTATTCAAGACTTAAGCAATTATTTTTCTTGTTATTGCCCTGCAAGCATTTGGATGTGAGTAACTCACTTCCATTTTAAGATGCCACTTCTGTGACGCTTCTAATCCTAATAAATGCGATAGTATGCACATTTACAATAACAAAACTACTGTTGTCTACTTTCTATCCTCACGTAGTTACTACTTAGTGGCGCAAGAAAGTTAAAAGAAGGTGTCTCGTGTGCAGACACTATCTAGTGATTGCCATCGGATAAAACAGTGATAGTTTGCAATCATTCACGAATTGAACATAAATAAGACTATATTCTATCTGAGGAATATAAGACGCTGTGGCGCAGTGGTAAGCATGCCAGCTTTGCTCTCTGAACACCTCGGTTCGATTCCCAATCCAGACATCACGTTTTTAAAACGAAATGTTTGAAAATTTCATCTAATAAGTAAGAGTTCTATACAAATGAACATAGGAAAAAGTAACAATAACAATAAAAAAATAAATGCTTAAGTCTTAAGTAAAAAGAAAATTGTTTTTTTTTTCTCTTCCAATAACTAACGAGGAAGTGACTTCCACGATTATTAGAAAACTATCGCGGGCGTGGTTCATCTCTTCCCAAAGGATGCTCCTTCCGGGGTGAGAAAGCGATACCAAACGCGATGATTTCTATCGCTTAGGCGTGACTTCTTATTGATTTGGGGGATAGTTTTTGCTTGCTGGGTGGTACTTTTTCCAATGTACGTTTACATAGAACTTCCCAGCAAACAAAAACTATCCCCCGAATCACTTAGAAGTCACGCCTAAGCGATATAAATCATCGCGTTTGATATCGCTTTCTCATCCCGGAAGGAGCATCCTTCGTGAAGAGATGAACCACGCCCGCGATAGTTTTCTAATAATCGTGGAAGTCACTTCCTCGTTAGTTATTGGAAGAGAAAAAAAAACAATTTTCTTTTTACTTCAGACTTAAGCATTTATTTTTTATTGTTATTGTTACTTTTTCCAATGTTCATTTGGATAGAACTCTTACTTATTAGGTGAAATACTCAAACATTTTTTTTCGTTTTAAAAATGTTATGTCTGGATTGGGAATCGAACAGACGTGTTCAGAGAGCAAAGCCGGCATGCTTACCACTGTACCACAGTGTATTAGAATAAAGTCTTATTTATATTCAATTCGTAAATGATGGCAAGCTATCACTGTTTTATCCGATGGCAGTCACTAGATAGTGTCTGCACACGAGACACCTTCTTTTAATTTTCTTGCGCCACTAAGTAGTAACTACGTGACGATAGAAAGTAGACAACAGTAGTTTTGTTATTGTAAATGTGCATACTATCGCATTTATTAGGATTAGAAGCGTCGCAGAAGTGGCATCTTAAAAAGGGAGTAACTGACTCACTTCCAAATGCTTGCTGGGTATAAACCGTAGCGCTAGCTAAACCCGTACATTCCCACAGTGAACTGCAAATCCCTAACGAATTCCGATCCATCTACAAAGATCTAGACATCGGTTGCCGAACCTACCCGCAACGAGCTGCCGATCCCAAATGAGTCTCTATCTATCTACAAAGACCTAGCCATGTGTGGTCGAATCTACTCTCAAAGTGCTGTTGAAACCGAACGTATCCCGATATATCTTAGAAAACCTAGACATCTTCTTCCCAGGTACCTCCACAGTGAACCGCCGTTCTCTATTGTTAATAACCCGAGTCCACGTCTCCGAAGACCTGCAAATCAATATCCCAACCACCTACATCGCCTACCTCGATCTTTCATCGCTCGTCAACCTAATGAAGTTCCTGATAACCTTCAAATCATCAACATCCCGCATCACCCGAACACAAACATCGTAATTCCTGACAACAGTCAAACTGTCGACAACAGACGACTACAAGTTCTCGATTACTTTCAAATCGTCAACGCCAGCGTCACCGTAGCATCACCAATCACCATCCGATAGTCATTCACAAGTACCCGATCACCCCCGGATCCTCGGCTAATCACACTTCACAGCAACCACCAGAGTATCCATTGTGAATTCCCGATCATGAATTGAACAACACTACTTTGAATTTCCAAACATCTCCGGAGTCCATTCGTCATCATATATTCCATCCATTCCATATCTTATCGTATTTCAACCCGAGTAGATTGAAATTTAGTACTAATAATTAAATGGGAGAAATCTAATCTTACCCTGGCAACAGCTGAGCTTACCTCAGCCGACGAGAAACCACTTTACATAGTTTTACTTGTCTCTTTTTCACTTGCTTACGACAAATGCAGAAGAGAAAAAAATGCAACAAAACGAATAAAATCTCTTAACATTCGGACATACGCTGGACAAAACTTCAGACTTTGAGCGGGAGTGTCGGACATACGACATTTGGTTCGCTGGGTAGGTAGATGGTAATTTAGTGTGTATTGAATGCATGCATGTACGTGGTTGTACGCACTCACATATAACATGTTGAAAAGCAGTAAGTTCGGCCGGGCCGAACTTTGAATTCCCTCCACCATTTGGAACGAATTTGGAAATTTTCAAAAAATAAAAACCCGTAAAATTTTTGTTAAAATCTTAAAAATACCGAACATAGCCGTTATATTGGGGTCTAACGACGTGGACCTACATAGGCATTGTTTGTTATAAACCAATACCATATTATAAACGGGTATAATGTAGCATCTTCAAAATGCCGAATATCGGGAGGTACCGTTATATGGGGCCTATATGAAAACGTGGACCTACATGACTCATTTACGAACTTAACCTACATACTGGCAAAATAACCATGTATGCAAAATTGTAGCCTTCAATCTCAATTCGTTCGAAAGATAGCGTGATTACAACAGACAGACAGGCGGACATTGCTAAATCGACTTAGAATTTTACGCTGATCAAGAATATATATACGTTGTTGGGCCTGATATGAGTATTACGAGGAGTTACAAACGAAATGACAAAGTTAATATGTACCCTCCATAGAATGGTGGAGGGTATAAAAATATCTGAAACTTGAACAACGCATGAATGATCAATAAACAAACAAAGTCTTATCTGTATTTCATTTCGATATTTGATTCGCTGGTACCATTCAAATGGGACTTACTAAAATTCTCCACGTCAATGTGTAATATAGCAGGTTTGCGTTGTTTTTGTTAATTAGACTACTTTATTAAATAGCTGGCCAACAGTCATATCTTCGCTCGTTCGATTGTTGTTGTTATTTAATATTAATGCTTAACTCTTTTTGTCATTTGTTTCTTGAACCTTGCGGCGAAGTAGTAGATTTGTTGAAACATAGAATACAGCGTTGCTCACTCAAACCCCCATCCAATGGAAAGGTCATCCGAATTGAATTTCTTACAAACCGAATTAAATGCAGGTAACTTCGAATATTGTAGTCTTTAAATTTGCTTCTTCAAGAAATCTGCTCTCTTTTCAGCCAATGCCCAAAATGAACGTCTGATTGAGGAAAATGCACAATTGCGACGGGAACTGCAGCGTTTAGCTGACGAGGAGCGATCAAAATCGACCCTCAATGCGGAGCTGAAAATGAAGACGCTCCAACTGGAAAGCGAACGAGCCCTTTTGGTCGATGAAAATGCTCAGCTGCGACAAGATCTCCAGCGTTTGACCAATGACGATAAATCGAAATCTATCGTGAATGTGGAGACGAGACTGAAGGCATTCCAAATGGAAAATGAACGTGACAATCTGTTCGAACAACTTGAGAAAATAAAACGCAAATACAACCAGCTGCATGCGGCATTTGTGGCCAAAGTCCAACGTTGCAAGGCACTCGAAGATGTCTTCAATCGGCAGAAAACACTAAACGGATTAGTCATTAAGTCGGCAATAGTCCAAAAGGACAAGGGTATTTCATTAGGCTATCTACGGGTGTGCGAGATTCCAATAACCTTCGATATTTTCTAGAACAAAATATAAAATCGGCAAAGAGAGCTTCACCGAAGGAGAATAATGCGACAGTTGCCAATTTGCAGGAGCATGTTGCAAAGCTGCAAAACGAACTGGATGAGGCCCGCGATATAATCGACGAACTAGAATTTGAGTTAGAAAGTGTGAGTATTAAATTGTAGACCCTACCAAGTATATATATACTCTTAATCAGCGTAAAATTCTAAGGCGATTTAGCCCTGGCCGTCTGTTGTAATCACGCTAAAGTCGAAAAGAATTAAGAAATACAACACATAAAAACAGATTAGTCTTTTGCCAGTAGGCAGGTCCAATTCGAAGATGGGTCTACGATATCGTATAGCCCCCGATATTCGGTATTTAAATAATTATAGCCACATTTTTGTCTAGAATTCGATATGTGAAACAATTGTGTAAATAGGCCTACGAATTTAAAACTACCCCCCAGATATTTGTCAATTTTGGTCCATTTTTCTGTGGAATTTTCTTCCCTTAAGTTCACGTATTACCTCATGTCTAAGTTCGCGTATTACCTCATCTCTATGCATTCGGCCAGACATTTTCATGGACCTGTTTCTAATATTAAACGGTAGTCTTAATAAACAATATTCATCATGCAATAATGGATCTAATTGGATTATATATTTTTATAATTTGACATTTTTCCTAAGAAAAAAATATTTTTCCCCTAATGGTGGAGGGTATCAAAAGTTCGTCCAGCCGAGAACTTAATTCCTTTTTTACTTGTCATTAATTGTATTTTTCGTTTGGGACAGAGCACGAAAAAACCAAAAGTGGACATTAATCTCGTCTACTGTTCTTTAATATAAAAAATAGGGAAAGGTCAAAAGTTGGGTGGGCCGACTATATGATACCCTAAATCACTATGCATATTTAGTAGAGCTAATAGATAATACCAACTATGAACCTCATTTGAATGCGTATCATGGCTTTAGAGCAGTTATAATTTGAATTTAGAGGGAATTAATATAGGGTAAGTGTACCAGCGATATAAATCATCGCGTTTGATATCGCTTTCTCATCCCGGAAGGAGCATCCTTCGTGAAGAGATGAACCACGCCCGCGATAGTTTTCTAATAATCGTGGAAGTCACTTCCTCGTTAGTTATTGGAAGAGAAAAAAAAACAATTTTCTTTTTACTTCAGACTTAAGCATTTATTTTTTATTGTTATTGTTACTTTTTCCAATGTTCATTTGGATAGAACTCTTACTTATTAGGTGAAATACTCAAACATTTTTTTTCGTTTTAAAAATGTTATGTCTGGATTGGGAATCGAACAGACGTGTTCAGAGAGCAAAGCCGGCATGCTTACCACTGTACCACAGTGTATTAGAATAAAGTCTTATTTATATTCAATTCGTAAATGATGGCAAGCTATCACTGTTTTATCCGATGGCAGTCACTAGATAGTGTCTGCACACGAGACACCTTCTTTTAATTTTCTTGCGCCACTAAGTAGTAACTACGTGACGATAGAAAGTAGACAACAGTAGTTTTGTTATTGTAAATGTGCATACTATCGCATTTATTAGGATTAGAAGCGTCGCAGAAGTGGCATCTTAAAAAGGGAGTAACTGACTCACTTCCAAATGCTTGCTGGGTATAAAACGTAGCGCTAGCTAAACCCGTACATTCCCACAGTGAACTGCAAATCCCTAACGAATTCCGATCCATCTACAAAGATCTAGACATCGGTTGCCGAACCTACCCGCAACGAGCTGCCGATCCCAAATGAGTCTCTATCTATCTACAAAGACCTAGCCATGTGTGGTCGAATCTACTCTCAAAGTGCTGTTGAAACCGAACGTATCCCGATATATCTTAGAAAACCTAGACATCTTCTTCCCAGGTACCTCCACAGTGAACCGCCGTTCTCTATTGTTAATAACCCGAGTCCACGTCTCCGAAGACCTGCAAATCAATATCCCAACCACCTACATCGCCTACCTCGATCTTTCGTCGCTCGTCAACCTAATGAAGTTCCTGATAACCTTCAAATCATCAACATCCCGCATCACCCGAACACAAACATCGTAATTCCTGACAACAGTCAAACTGTCGACAACAGACGACTACAAGTTCTCGATTACTTTCAAATCGTCAACGCCAGCGTCACCGTAGCATCACCAATCACCATCCGATAGTCATTCACAAGTACCCGATCACCCCCGGATCCTCGGCTAATCACACTTCACAGCAACCACCAGAGTATCCATTGTGAATTCCCGATCATGAATTGAACAACACTACTTTGAATTTCCAAACATCTCCGGAGTCCATTCGTCATCATATATTCCATCCATTCCATATCTTATCGTATTTCAACCCGAGTAGATTGAAATTTAGTACTAATAATTAAATGGGAGAAATCTAATCTTACCCTGGCAACAGCTGAGCTTACCTCAGCCGACGAGAAACCACTTTACATAGTTTTACTTGTCTCTTTTTCACTTGCTTACGACAAATGCAGAAGAGAAAAAAATGCAACAAAACGAATAAAATCTCTTAACATTCGGACATACGCTGGACAAAACTTCAGACTTTGAGCGGGAGTGTCGGACATACGACATTTGGTTCGCTGGGTAGGTAGATGGTAATTTAGTGTGTATTGAATGCATGCATGTACGTGGTTGTACGCACTCACATATAACATGTTGAAAAGCAGTAAGTTCGGCCGGGCCGAACTTTGAATTCCCTCCACCATTTGGAACGAATTTGGAAATTTTCAAAAAATAAAACCCGTAAAATTTTTGTTAAAATCTTAAAAATACCGAACATAGCCGTTATATTGGGGTCTAACGACGTGGACCTACATAGGCATTGTTTGTTATAAACCAATACCATATTATAAACGGGTATAATGTAGCATCTTCAAAATGCCGAATATCGGGAGGTACCGTTATATGGGGCCTATATGAAAACGTGGACCTACATGACTCATTTACGAACTTAACCTACATACTGGCAAAATAAACATGTATGCAAAATTGTAGCCTTCAATCTCAATTCGTTCGAAAGATAGCGTGATTACAACAGACAGACAGGCGGACATTGCTAAATCGACTTAGAATTTTACGCTGATCAAGAATATATATACGTTGTTGGGCCTGATATGAGTATTACGAGGAGTTACAAACGAAATGACAAAGTTAATATGTACCCTCCATAGAATGGTGGAGGGTATAAAAATATCTGAAACTTGAACAACGCATGAATGATCAATAAACAAACAAAGTCTTATCTGTATTTCATTTCGATATTTGATTCGCTGGTACCATTCAAATGGGACTTACTAAAATTCTCCACGTCAATGTGTAATATAGCAGGTTTGCGTTGTTTTTGTTAATTAGACTACTTTATTAAATAGCTGGCCAACAGTCATATCTTCGCTCGTTCGATTGTTGTTGTTATTTAATATTAATGCTTAACTCTTTTTGTCATTTGTTTCTTGAACCTTGCGGCGAAGTAGTAGATTTGTTGAAACATAGAATACAGCGTTGCTCACTCAAACCCCCATCCAATGGAAAGGTCATCCGAATTGAATTTCTTACAAACCGAATTAAATGCAGGTAACTTCGAATATTGTAGTCTTTAAATTTGCTTCTTCAAGAAATCTGCTCTCTTTTCAGCCAATGCCCAAAATGAACGTCTGATTGAGGAAAATGCACAATTGCGACGGGAACTGCAGCGTTTAGCTGACGAGGAGCGATCAAAATCGACCCTCAATGCGGAGCTGAAAATGAAGACGCTCCAACTGGAAAGCGAACGAGCCCTTTTGGTCGATGAAAATGCTCAGCTGCGACAAGATCTCCAGCGTTTGACCAATGACGATAAATCGAAATCTATCGTGAATGTGGAGACGAGACTGAAGGCATTCCAAATGGAAAATGAACGTGACAATCTGTTCGAACAACTTGAGAAAATAAAACGCAAATACAACCAGCTGCATGCGGCATTTGTGGCCAAAGTCCAACGTTGCAAGGCACTCGAAGATGTCTTCAATCGGCAGAAAACACTAAACGGATTAGTCATTAAGTCGGCAATAGTCCAAAAGGACAAGGGTATTTCATTAGGCTATCTACGGGTGTGCGAGATTCCAATAACCTTCGATATTTTCTAGAACAAAATATAAAATCGGCAAAGAGAGCTTCACCGAAGGAGAATAATGCGACAGTTGCCAATTTGCAGGAGCATGTTGCAAAGCTGCAAAACGAACTGGATGAGGCCCGCGATATAATCGACGAACTAGAATTTGAGTTAGAAAGTGTGAGTATTAAATTGTAGACCCTACCAAGTATATATATACTCTTAATCAGCGTAAAATTCTAAGGCGATTTAGCCCTGGCCGTCTGTTGTAATCACGCTAAAGTCGAAAAGAATTAAGAAATACAACACATAAAAACAGATTAGTCTTTTGCCAGTAGGCAGGTCCAATTCGAAGATGGGTCTACGATATCGTATAGCCCCCGATATTCGGTATTTAAATAATTATAGCCACATTTTTGTCTAGAATTCGATATGTGAAACAATTGTGTAAATAGGCCTACGAATTTAAAACTACCCCCCAGATATTTGTCAATTTTGGTCCATTTTTCTGTGGAATTTTCTTCCCTTAAGTTCACGTATTACCTCATGTCTAAGTTCGCGTATTACCTCATCTCTATGCATTCGGCCAGACATTTTCATGGACCTGTTTCTAATATTAAACGGTAGTCTTAATAAACAATATTCATCATGCAATAATGGATCTAATTGGATTATATATTTTTATAATTTGACATTTTTCCTAAGAAAAAAATATTTTTCCCCTAATGGTGGAGGGTATCAAAAGTTCGTCCAGCCGAGAACTTAATTCCTTTTTTACTTGTCATTAATTGTATTTTTCGTTTGGGACAGAGCACGAAAAAACCAAAAGTGGACATTAATCTCGTCTACTGTTCTTTAATATAAAAAATAGGGAAAGGTCAAAAGTTGGGTGGGCCGACTATATGATACCCTAAATCACTATGCATATTTAGTAGAGCTAATAGATAATACCAACTATGAACCTCATTTGAATGCGTATCATGGCTTTAGAGCAGTTATAATTTGAATTTAGAGGGAATTAATATAGGGTAAGTGTACCAGTAGTCGGCATTTTTAGAATTTTCAATGTTTCAATCTTTCAACATTCTGAGTGAAATCTTTCAATTGCAGAAAAATAAAGTTGTTCAGATTCCAAATTTTGTTTAGTTTTCGAAATAATAAACAACAATTGAATTTGTTTTTATTAAATTGGCAAAATTTGCAATTTTACTAAAATCGTAGTTTTTTGCCAGTAGTCGGCATCATTTTCTAATGCTCGGCATGTCTATTTGCCAGTAGTCGGCATATAGTATTTCAGTAAAAAAATGTATTATTTTGTATTTTTTTATTTCTAATAGTATAAAACAATGCTATATTACTAATTCACAGTTCAATTAATTAATTTCGTTTTTAAATAGTGTTTTATTTAATTATCATTCGAAACCAAATATAGGTGGAAAATCAAGAATAGTATGGATTTTCAGTTAAAATAAAAATGAGATTAAATAAAAAAGAAAAAAGTACCTTTCTTATATTTGAAATTTGTGAATTGATCTCTTTCCTTTCTTCAAAAATGCCACCGCTATCTAAAACGTCAAATAGCTGATTTATAAAACCTACTTAACTCAGAAAAGTTGGTCAGAAAGCACAAATAAAAACAACAGCCGACACAAAAATATTTTTTTATTTGTGTAGTTTTTGGATAATTTTTTAATAGTTTTCTCAAGTTTTGGTAAAATGGGTCAAAAATTATATTTTTCTAGTAATCGGCACCCCCTGCCGACTACTGGCAAATCTCTTTTTTTCTGTTCCTAATGTCGGCATTAAATAATAATAATTTGTAATTTTTTTAAGTTATAAAATGATCTTCAGACTGTTATTTACTTTAATAAAATATTTCTGATTCCAAAAGTATTAAATTTAATTTACTTAAATCGATTTTTAAGTTGACACCACCACTAATTTTTTCTTTACAAACAAGCACTATCGCACGCGTTGGAAGACACTCACTGACGAAAACCGTTATTCTCTCGTAATAAATGATCGGAGCTCATTGTTTTTTTTTTACAGAAAGAGTGCAGAGAACACTGTTGGCGTTTTTTTGCAATTATTTCATTATTTGGTCAATTCTATTCTTAGTTATTTAAGTTTTAATTTCAAAACTGCCGACTACTGGGACATGCCGACCTTAGGCGCACTTACCCTATGGGAGTTATATCTAATTCTGAATTGATTTTCACCAAGTTTGACAAAGGCATATTTATCCCTCATACCAAATAACATTGCTATAGGATTTCGAGAAGGATCTTGTTAAAAAAATATGTATATATCGCAGCCGAAGCTATATCTAAAATCGCACCGATTATCATCAATATCATCGCAATTGACGTACGGACATCCATAATTCGTCTCAGAAAGTTATGCCAACGGTAACTATGGGTCTATCCCGTTTCCTTCTCCATGTTACAAACAAATGCACTCGGAAATAATACCACGACCACAGTGTGGTGTGTGTAGGGTATACACATTTTTGTTCAAATGATATTATTTTCAATAATTACGGTGAAGAAGATTTGAATGTTTACATCGAAAAATAACCAAAATAGAGGGGGAAATTTCTTATTCCAAACTTTCGGATTAAGATTTCAACTATCTACCATAGGTCTTAGAAGACGTCAAAAGTTTAAATCTTACATAAACGTCAAGAATTCATATGTGTTAAAAATACATTTTAGAGGTAAAACCGTACATTGTGGGAGTTTGTACAAAAATCTCCAATAAAGCATCATTTTGCAAGGATTGGCGTCATCCTTATTTAATCAAATTCTCTGTTTCCACTTTATATCAAAAAATATTTACATCAATTTAAAATCAGTTTAAAATTAAATTCCAGGCGATAGGTGCCAAAAAAAGAAATATTTTACACAAAATTGCACTATAAATCTCAGAATAAACCATATATTTAGGAACATACCTTTTACGAAAAATACACTCAAAAATGTATGTACTACAATTGAAAATTATGACCTTGCTTTTTACTGTTAATTTAACATGTATCCAATCCAAGTCAACATTTTTCTTTAGACTTTAAACGTATTACTCTAGATCGAATTTCAATATGTGTTTCGGGACAAAAGAATTTTTTATATTCAATATGTACCGTGGAAAAATATAATCAATCTTTGTTAATAAAAAAACCTTGTTTATTTCTGAAAATGTTTGCCCTTTTATCCAATTCGGTGCAAAATTTCTTATAATTTCACTGTACGAGGGCGGTTCGGAATCTTCTTAGCCTATCAATGAAAGAGAATAGTCAGTTTTTCAAAATTATTATTATTTTTCAATATAATCTCCTAAAACTCCCAATGCTGGTTTACAACTGTAATTACATCTTTATTTGAGGTAAAACCCTTGCCAGCAAGGATTTTTTTTAGATTTGGGAACAAGTAAAAGTCACGGGGAACTAAATCAGAAGAATAAGGTGGGTGGTCAAGCATCTCGTAATTCGTTGATTTTAGCCTTTGTTAAAACACTCTTGCGAGCTGGTGCGTTGTCTTGATGGAGAATTATTATTTTTTTTTGTTTTGTAAGTCGAGATCCATGATCCATCCAGGTTCCATGTCTCATCAACATTTATGAAACGGCGCCTAAAATCCACTTTATTTCGCTTAAATCGATCCAAACAAGCTTGAGACATGTTCATTGTTATGCGTTTTTGATCGACTGTTATTAAATGCGGCACCCATCTTGCAGAAATCTTTTTCATCTGTAGTTCTTCATGCTAAATTAAATGGACTCAATCATATGAGATGCCCATGATACGAGTATTAGCAATTTCAGGCACTTTTATTCGTCGATCATTTAATACCATATCATGTACTTTGGCTGCAATCCTAGCTTTGTTGTTGTTTTTGGACGTCCACTACGTGGTTCATATTCAATTCTTGTACGACCACGTTTAAATTCAGCAAACCAATACAGGGTTGCCCATATTCGACGGACCTTTGCGCCCATTCCAATCGACAAGGCTTATCCGCAGGCAACATTCTTTGCGTCAATTGAATTTTGTACGGGAACAAATGCAAATCAATGCGAATAATCCGTTGTAAAGTGGACCGAGCCATGCCCAACTGCTGAGAACGGCGTTTTTGGGATGTTCTTGGGGACCTCTCAACACTGGCTCGTACGGCAGCGATATTCTCGGCCGATCACCTTGGTCGACTTTAATATGGTCTCTTCGGATTAGAAAGAGCCTTACCAGTCGAAAATTGTTCGTATAAACGCTTAATGGTGTTCTTAGAAGGCGCACTTCTCACATTTTTTAATGTTTTAAAGGCACGTTGAGTTTTCACAATTGACTTCTTCTGTTGAATGTAAATTTCAACTATTTCAGAGCGCTCGCGTGGCGTGTATTGGTTCATGGTAAAAATCTGCTTGGACTGACGCTTCAAACGCGGTATGTCATTAAGCGATGTGACATCTCTGTCAAAAGCTATGGCATTGCCAGATGGGTCCGTCGAATATGGGCAACCCTGTATTTATACCCTACACCACATAGTGGTAAGGGTATTATGTCTTTGTGGATTTGTTTGTAACATGGAGGATCTCCATAGAATCACTTTCTGAGTTGATTTATGCATGTCAGTCCGTCTGTCCGTCCGTCTGTCCATGCATTCTTGTGAACAAAATGCAGGTCGCATTTATTATCCGATTGAGATGAAATTTTCCAAACAACATTTGTTTGGCCCAAGGACGAACCCTATTGAAATTGGAGATAATCGGTAAAAATTTAGATATAGCTCCCATATATATCTTCGTCCGATTAACCCTTTATTGTGCACCAAACGTCTAATATTTTCCCAAATGGGATGTAATTTGGCACATGCGACTCAATTGAGTCTAGAAGCTAGCATGCCAAATTTGGTAAAGATCGGCTCAGATATAGCTATAGCTCCCATATATATTGTTCATCCGATTTGTTGTATTTGTTACCCACAGTCGTAATATTCAACGATATTCAGGGAAATATATCAAATAGATCGGTTCAGATTTGGATATAGCTCCCATATATATCAATATTTGATTTCAAATTAATTTTGCATCAAATGGGCAATACAAGTCCGAATTTAAAAGATACAAATGCTTCGGCATTTTAACTCCTTTGAACTTTAGATAATAATTATAATCATAGCGTGTATGATTTAATTCTCCCAAAAAAATCTTTTAATTGTTATGCGGAGCTCTACTAAATTTGCAAAGTGGTGTAGGGTTTCATAAAGTCGGCCCAGCCCGACTTTAGGACTTTCTTTACTGGTTTACTGTTGCATATGAAGGAGCACATACACCATATCATTATGAATTTCGCGCCCCGATAAAGCATCTTTATGTAAATATTTAATTACAGCACGCATTTCTAATTTTTCCATTGTAAACAAATTGCGGATGTGTCTTTTTTGAACACTTGTTTCTATATGAAGGAGTTGCCAGAGCGAAACAAAATTTAACATGTGTTCATAACAGAGATGGAAGTTTCCAACATACTTAACTTTTTTCTGTTTATACCGCCCTTTTGTGCTAGGCTAAGGAGTATTCGAACTGCCCTCGTACAATGGTAAGTTTGAGTTGTGGAAGATGTCAAGTTGACTTCATAGTACTCTTGTTTTAGATCAAAACCCCCAAAGAAATTCTGCATTCTTAGGGCACATGTTCATACGGCTCTTATATAGTTTTGACAATGTGCAAAGGAACCCCCATAATTTGATGACTTCTATTTCACAATATTTAAGATAGAGCTATGACGTTTGATAGAGATCTTAGGATTGCATCCAGATTCATTGGGTCATATCTGCTTACTTTTCGGAATAGTCTCCTAAGGATAACTCCGATTTCAAGTACTTTTTATGTATTGGTCATGTTTTCCATCTTGCCAAATTTTTCTACGGAATAGTTTCAAATGTGGTATTCAAAAATATCGGAACAGATAACAATCCTTGTAGTAGAAAATTGTCTATATCGGTGTCCTTTTGGCATGGGATGTTTACAACAGTTCTACCCACTTTATGGTTGTTTGAAAACTTTAACTGTATTCTCCAACCGATCTCGCTGGAATTTGCGGTTTAAAGTGGGATACGTTCTAGTTCATATTCAATTATTAAAAATAAATTTCTAATGGTGGAAGGTATTGTATATTCGGTCCGGCCGAACTTAATCGTAGTTCCTCTTCATGATCTGTATAGAAACATATTGTGTCCCTGTATTTCTGTAAACAAAGTGCAGGTCGTATTGATAGCCGGACCTAGATGAAATTAGAAAGATGCATTATCAACAGAATAAAAAGATGCATTATCATGTCTATGACCAGCTAAGCATAAGTTAAATCATTACATTGTCTAGAACTTAACTACTATTTTGGTAAGGCAATATGTTAGAAGGTATGTTACAACAAGAAATTGAGTAGGTATTGACTTGCAATATAGGTATTTTTGCATACGTGTTGAGTCTTTGAGAGTAAAAGAGTAGCATTATTGTCCTAACTGCCGTTAAGTTAATGGGTATTTACTCTGATGCCACGGTCGATTAATACGAGCGGAGAGCGACCATCGGCTGTTATGTTATGGCGACCCATCACCATGGCCGGCGCTTGAGTTCTGGTGGCCAACCGAAGGTGCACTTTTTCAGCTGACCTCTTTGGCAAGTAAACACGATCATTTTGTTTGTTGACAAACATCGGAGAAACCCAAATTCGGCAGTTCACCACTTTCGGCTAAGTGAAGCAACTCTTTAGCTCTTTTCAGTCTATTTTCTTTCTGTTGCGGTGTAAATTCTTGCACTTTTTGGAATTTTAATGGCTTTACCCCGAGCTCATTTTTCAATATTTGCCGAATGGAATATTGCGATATATTCAGTTCAGGAGCCATTTTTCGGCCACTACGGGCTTAGATCAAGTCGCTTCTTTACTTTTTGAACCATTTCTGCTGATGTTGCTGTTTTCTTCCGTCCACTTCCTTGACGTCGGGCTACGCTACCAGTATCATGATAACGAGCGATAGTACGAGACACAAAAGATTTATTCGCATTTAAATGCTAGAGTGCCCTAACGATAGCCACTTGTGGTTTTCCAGCCAAATATAAAGAAATCACAATATCACGCTTGAATTCCATCACGAATAACTATTTTTCTGGAAAATTCTCGCCAAAATGCATTTGTGCGCATGTAAATAATATAATGAGCTGTAACTGGAATAATATTAACAGCTGTCGGACGAGTTGCTTAGAAATGACAGCAGTATGAAGTTGGTTGCAGTTTTTTCATCTCACCCTGTATAAATAAAAGCTATTTAGTCAATTATAGAGCATGAAATGATTTCCGGTATCATCTTAAACTCAAATAAATAATTCAAATAAACTCTACGAAAAGTGAAGTTGTACAAAGAGGTTGCCAAAATGCCGTGTGTGATGTGAAATGTGAATTGTTTGAAAGGACCACATTCTACAAATGTTTTCTGGACATTCATCTATTTTATTTGACAATTTTTTGATAAATTTTAAATTTGTTGGTGTTGCCTTCTAATGACATTACATAAAAAATTAACAAAATGATGGTTATGGAAACACTGACGTATCAAAGCAGCAAAATCTGAAATTAAAAAAAAAACATGTTTTTATAAAAATACACAAATTAGAACAAAAACATTTGAATCGAGCTTTTATGCAAGCCACACACGATACAACCGTTGGTACAACCTGGAGGGTTGTCAAGTTGTATGCTTCGGCCACAATCGATACAACTTTGTATACAACCTCTTTGTACAACTTCACTTTACGAAGAGTTCATTTGAGTTAAGATGAGACGGGAAATAATTTCGTGCTCTATAATTTACTTAATAGCCTTTATTCATTATTAATTGCTGAAATTCCGTTTTATATATATTTTTATTTTTTATATTTTCATTGATTGGATTTCGTGTTGTTTTGATGTGCGAAACAATGGTGTTGCCTCTTCGAAAATAAACACAAAATGAAATTGTATGCGACATGCCCACTAACGGTTGGTACAACATGCCAAATATCAAAAAAATTTTGATTTTTTGTACAACCGAGACACAACTTCGTACAACCGGGCCACAAACGATACAATCTTGAATACAACCTCTCCAAGTTGTACAACTAGTTGCTTCGTCGCGACCTTAGAATGACAAGGCTCTAAGTGAACTGAGTACAGTTTTATTTCTGGTACAAAATAATTTAACTTTTATACAGACCATTACATTCTCGTTATTTATATGATGCTTGATTGAAAAAAATCGATTTTGATCAGATACTCCGAGTTTTAGCAGTTAAGGTTTAGCAGTTAGAACTTTGGCCTTCTGAAAAATCAATAAATATTCAATTGTCTGGTGCTATGGTATGTTAGAACCATCTCATTCTGAATAAAAAACATTTTCTAATGAAAAATTTATTTAGAAAAACATAAATCAAGCCTTCAAAGCAATAAAAAAAAATCAATTACAAAAAATTGCAAATGAATTAGAAAAAATTGCAAATTGCAAATGAACTTAACTTCTTTGTATAATAAAAAAGTTGTTTTTCTTCAATCTATTTATACTTATGTTATATTAAAAATCTTCTATTTTTTCTGCTGATAATACTGGTGTTGTTGTCACAACTTTTGACCTACTGGTTATAAAAACGGAAGCATTACTGTCTTATATGTCTTAAGAGTTGCGTTTAGCACGTTCCGAAATCCTTATATTTACGGTTACCAAGGCAGATTTTCGATGGGAAAGCTTGTACTGAATTTCAGGTAAACTTTGTGCAAATCTTATGTGGTTACTTTTGAAAATGGCACCTCCTTATAATTAAAAAAACTTTGAAGCTGTGCTATAGTCCCTGAAATCTGTGGCTAGCATTTGAATAATTTTGTAAGGTTCTTTTCTCTTTACCAGTTTTAATAAACGGATTAATCCAACAGGTGAATATATTTCTGCGCTGCGCATTGCTTTCTCGATACATGAAGTGTCACAGTGTCTATTTCCGGGATACATGCATGTCCCGCTACTGAGAACTTCATTAGAATTTGATCCATGTCTTTATGGTCTTGCATAAACTCCATCAAGCATTTAGACATGTGTGAATTTCGGTTCTGAGGCAGAATCACTCCACAGTCTAAGTTCTGTCAAAATGTTTTCCTCGACCGCACAGTCTAGTATTTTATTCAATGCGCTAGCAATATCATTTGCAGCTCTACCAGATAAGGATTCATTCCATATAGCACAATATACTTGATTAGTAAATGAGAGTTTAGCTGTTAGATTATAAATATTTAGCTTACGTCTATAGAAAACGAACTAATTCCTGTCTGGGACAGTTAATGGGAATTTGCAAATCAAAGCTTAGTATCGGAATAATAGGTGTGTCTGGTTACTTTTCCTGCAGGACTTGTCCAGCAACATTTTTCTGCGAGAGTAAGCCAGTTTTATTCACTTTTGCAAGGAAAATGCGAAAAGGTATTCCTGCAGAAGCTTGCAACTAATCAGCTGTTTTGTCAAAACAAACCAATTTGACCCCTATTCAAAGAATTAAAAGAAAGGAAGCACCACTAATTTTACAAGTTTTATAAATAAAAAGGAAATTAGGAATAAAATGAAAATATGAGCAATGAAAGAAAGATAGATTTGATGTGTTCTTCGGAATCTTTTAAACGTGTTGCTAATGGTGTTTGTCTAAAAATGTTGGAAATTGTCTTTTATTTTCCAATTACATATTGATTATTACGTTTTTCAAATTTTTTAAAGTTGTTCTCCAAAAACAATTAGTCTTGCTTGTTCCAGAAAATATTTTCAAATTGAAAGCACAAAAAGAAATAAACAAACAATAGAGAACATCTGATTGAATGTCGATGAATGATAAGAAGAAGAGTTGCAAGTGATTGCAAGAAGAAATTTTTCCAGCAAGAATTTGCTAACTCTCACTGAAAGAACTGTCAAAATTTCTCTCTCCGACCGCTCTTTTTGCAGAACTTTCGGGTTAATAGATGACTACCAGAACACATTGTAACATTTGATACAAATTTTAGGGTAACCAGACATGCCTATTGTCATTTTTGTCTTCTTCTCTTTATTTCCGCATTGAATCTTTTGGTCTGTTCCAGAACTGCAAGATTGTAAAAGTTTTTACTACGATAACCGATTTTCCCTTTATGATATCGAAGAAAATGGCAAAACTAGTAGATTCTTGCAGGTACTGGAACAGACCATCTATTGGCAATATGTATATCGTATTCACTCATTTGACTTTCATCTATAGCTAAATTGTGTTTTTTGCAGTTTGCAACCGCCTCACACAAGTCACATCGGTCACTTTTTGGAACGTGAAAGCCAATATAAAATTCTGTGTTAAAAACCCAACGGTATGTTGATTTTTGCGGGTTGTATGTCATTCTCTTTACACCAATCTGTATACAAACTATAAATTTTAGAAACACTTAGCAAACGGCTGCTCCTGCTTGCCTTTCCTCTGCCCTCTGGCTTAGCTGAATTAGCGTCCGTCTTCTGATTATGAAGCTTTCTAATTTTTGATTGTTAGAAAATATTTTATTGTAAAGTTTCTTCTTGATGGCCCTGCATTATCTTTATTTATTTTTCTGGCACAAATAACTCTCTCTCTCTGTTTGCTGAGGAAGAAATTGTTTTTTTTTTTCGTTTTGTGCAAGACTATAAAAAGTTAAGTCTTGTTTTAAATTTTAGTTTTATCGTGATTGTTGATTGAATAGAACCGTAAATTGTGCATATAGTTCGTTATAAAAAATTATAAGCAAATCATGAGTACTGGTGCCAACATCTACAATAAGATGTGGAAACAATGGTAAGTAACAGTTATAATGAAAGATTGTCCTGGCATTAGGACATGAAATTAAATCAGGCTCAACAGATAAAGATTCTGATAATCCCGATGCAATTTTTAATTCACTGCTGGCTTCCATGGAAAATGAATCGATTGAAAATGGGGCAGAAAATGGAAATATTACGGCAAAAAAAAAATCAAAATGAAAACCTAAGAAAAGCGTTTCCTGGCTACTCAAAATGTCCTCATAAATGTAACACAACGATTACAAGAAACGAAAGATGTGTTATATTTAAGTATACGAAAGATGTGTTATATTTAAGTATATAACACATCTTTCGTTTCTTGTAATCGTTGTGTTACATTAATGAGGACATTTTGAGCAACCAGGAAACGCTTTTCTTAGGTTTTCATTTTGATTTTGTTTTTCGCCGTATTATTTCCATTTTCTGCCCCGTTTTCAATCGATTCATTTTCCACGGAAGCCAGCAGTGAATTAAAAATTGCATCGGGATTATCAGAATCTTTATCTGTTGAGCCTGATTTAATTTCATGTCCTAATGTCAGGACAATCTTTCATTATAACTGTTACTTACCATTCTTTCCACATCTTATTTGTAGATGTTGGCACCAGTACTCATGATTTGCTTATAATTTTTTATAACGAACTATATGCACAATTTACGGTTCTATTCAATCAACAATCACGATAAAACTAAAATTTAAAACAAGTGGTTCTAACTGTTGTTATAAAAACATGCAGTCGGACAAGAAGAGAACCGAACAAATCCATTATTTGTAATGACAAGGTTCTATAAAACAAATTTGTCTTATTTTAATGAGACAAGGCTCTAAATATAAAACATAGAACCTTGTTCAGTCTATGATAACAGAAATTGGGTACGATAGAACTTTGTTATTTAAAAAAAAAATGCTTCAAATACACTTAACCAGTTCAGATTGAATTTTATTCGATACTCTAGACGATATTGAATGAAACACTCAATTTTGAAAAATGCAAGTTAGAACCTTGTCATTCTAAGGTCGCGTCGTGTGTGGCTTGCATAAGAATAAGTTTTTGGTTTGATCAACTAAAAAACTACATAAAATTTTAATTGTTCTTTTTTTTTTTTAAATTCCCACTACATATTTCAATTACCGACGGGTCCGAACTTTTTATACCCTCTGTAATGAGGAACAAAAACCTTTGATCTTTCCGAGTTGAAGCTTCTTCATTATGGGATCTATGCAATAGGTATCCTTCTGTCAAATGACAGGCGATTCGCGAAGAAAATATGACTAAAAAAGCCCAATAATACATCACTTAAATTTGACTTGCATTTAGACGAAGGATACATACATGTGTAGAAATTTCGAAAGATTGCGTGATTACAAAACCGAAAGCATTGTGTATAACAGCAACTCCATTGAAGTGGTATGTGTGTAGCTAAAAATGGTAGTGGCGGTGCCGACATATGGAGACTGGATCTATTTCAATTTGTATATATAAACTAGCAAGCGCCCGCTACTTCATCAGCGAAAAGTCCACCTTCAAATTTTAGATTCGTTCCAAGAGTTTGTGTTAGGCCTTTTTAATACTCCAAATACATATTTTTTTAACAAAATTTTCTAATCGTAGCTTCATACATCGTACTAAATTCCATCTCTATTCCCACACCCGGCATTTTGTACTCTCCAAAATTAGAAACATTTAGTACTTTTCGACAAAAAGTGCGCAATTCCAAAAGTACCCCCGTATCTCAACACCAGATACCAAAAGAGACCTCAATATCGAAATTCGAGATTCCATCTCTATTCATTCACTCAATACCAAATTTAATAACATTTAATATACATTCTCAAAATCACCTCTATATCTCAATCCCTCTCAACCATAGACACCAACAGCGGCAATTATTTCAAACTTCAGGATTTCAGCTCTTTAAGTTCCCCCCGTTGCCATATTTAGAAGTTCAAAAAACTATACTACGCATTTTCAAATCTACCTCTATATTTGTAGGTGGATCTTACGACAACAGCAACATCCATTTCAAATTTCAGGTTTTCAGCTCTTTAACGTTACCCAATCCCAAATATAGTACTATTTAGTACTTTTCGTAAAATTATAGTACACATATCTAAATCCACCTCTTTATTACGAACCTACTACCCCAACAGGTGCCCCAATACAAAATTTAATTTTCATGCGTGCACACTAAACCAAACTGTTCTAAATTTAGTACCATTTAGTAGAGTTCCCTCACTTAGTAGAAATTTCCACAACCCCTTATTTCCCAACATTAATTATCACACAAAGCTTCAAGGTTTTATCGTTATTCGTTCAAACAATACCAAAAGGTTTTAGAGCATTTTCTAAATTTCTAAAGTTCGAACTTTCAATAACACTTTGGAGCATCTACTCTGCACTCCATCAGTGACTCACATCCCAAATTTTAGAATTGCAGCTTCCAAGAATGGTTACAAAATAAGGTTCCTCGCTTCATTTCCAGCGCACATTGCCCACTAAAATCTCCGGATACCAATCCGTTGGACTATTGTGTCTGGAGTATTTTGGAAAGCAAGGTTGGCACTAAAAAATACCAAAGTGTACATCACCTCAGGCAAGCGCCTCGCCGGAAATGGGCCAAAATCCCTCAGAACAACATTCGGGCAGCGTGTGGCGGTTTCATTGGCTGTTTGAAGGTCATAATTCGTGCCAAAGATGACCAATACATAAAAAATTATGGCGTTTGACTTTGTTGCAGTTTTTTTTTTGTATCTTTATCTCACCCTGTAAATACAAATTGTTCCAAATTTAGTACATTGTAGTTCATATAAGTACAAATTTCAAAACTACTTACTTGTCCCAATTCTATACTAATCTTATTTCCAATGTTCAGGATATCAGCTCCATTGGTTCGCCCAAATCCAAATTTACTACATATAAGTAAAAATTTTCATAACTGCCCATGCCATACAGACCAAATAAATTTCAGGATTCCAACTCACAAAATTTAAGTTGTACCAAATTTCGTATTACTTCGTACACATAAGTATGAATTTCCCAAACTATCTACATACCTGTGTCCTACAATGCAATGGTAATCTTATTTCCAAGTTTCAGGATTCCAATTCTATTGGTTCTGTCAAAAATTTCAATTGTACCACATTTAGTACACATACGTACAAATTTCCAAACCTATTAACATCTTTTTTTACCTTTTCGTAAACTTATAGTGCGAATTTCCAAAATCCCTTTGGTACATTAACATACACTCCATCGGTGAACCTCATTCCAAATTTAAGAATTCTAGCTCTTCTGTTTTCTCAAATACAAAGTCTACTATATTTAGTACCTTTTAATACTTTTCGTACCGTTCTAGTAAGAATTTCGGCCCCAGCCTTATGTGAACTCTTCGGACCAAGAGTGACCCTCAACCACAATTTCAAGATTCTTGCCCCAGCCATTGCGTCTGGGCGTTCATCAGTCATAATTGAAATGATACAATTCTAATTTTATTTCGGTAGAACGAATTTATTGGTTGGCAAAAAAATGGCTAACTTCCAGGTTAAAAAGAAGGTTCCTAACAACATATTTTAATGTTCAAATTTTCTCGTCGATTTTACAGATATATATTTATTTCAAGCCTCCTCATAATCTGCACCTTCATTCTTTCAGATTGATATACTCGAAATGGAAAATCAACGTCTAAAGGACGAATTGGCTGCCTACAAGAAAGCCAAGCTTAAACTAAGGACGACAGCAAACCTTTATCCCGACGAACGAGACAATTCGGAGGAATTTGATGCTCCGCCAAGCTACAGTGAATTAGACGATACCGAACGATGTCCAGCCAGATCGTCAATAGCTTCATCGCCGGCCGAATCTATTGCGGGCGACATGGATCCCGAGACAATGGAGAGAGCGGCCCTTACGGATAGTGTACGCCACTTTTAATCCAGAATCTTTCAATAATTTAATCAACATTTTTCCTTTCAGCTTATACAAATGGCCCAAGCCGAAAGCAATTGTCTACGTCGCGAGCTGTTGCGATCACGTTTACGGAGGACGGTTCAGGCACCCAGACCCACCAGCAGCGATGCCTAGTCGACACTGGACAAATCTGGTTGGTGTTTTCACTTTCAAGATGTCATACCAACACCATTGCGGACCATCACCGTCATCATCTCCAACTTGAACTCAATCAAGTTCGATAGTATCGCACCATTATTGCTTTACATATTTATAGCCGCAGTGCCAATCGATAGTAAGTCGTTTATAATGTTGCAATTAAGCCAAAGAAACCGCAATCGCTCATTTTAATAAAAAAGTGGAATTGGAGCTCTGTTTTGATGTTTGTATTAGTGGTGGTTGTATTATTTCATATCTATTGCCGTGTGTCAGCATTAAAATGCTCCACATTAAGCGAAGCTTAAATCAGCACTACTTCGTACAGAGTGGCCTAATTTATGTTAAATGAAGCCTGTTTGTTCAGTAGCTGAAACGAGGCCAAACATTTAGACCTACCCGTCAAAAGTAAAAAAAAAAGTAAAATACTGAATAGCAACACACAGGCCCACATATTCAATTAGGTGGTGTGTGCTGCAATCCAGTCAATTCTGCCTATCAGACTAAACTTATTTTTGGAATAGGTCGAAATTCAAGTCGTCGTTGACGTTGTGCTGAATATGCAAAATATTAATAAATAATTGCCTGTGTCAAGTAGTAAAATTGTAAACAATAAAAAAAAACAAATGGAGATCAATACCCCGACAATACAGCTTTAGGTTTGCTGTCGCGGTGGGGTATTGATGGCAGTAAGTTTTGTATTGTCATTCCAATTCAATGTGTCAATAGTCTGCGGAATTCCTAGGGGTTGGGCTTATGTGTTACTTCGGTATCCACTAAATATCTGGTTTTCGATTTAATGTTTCGAACAAACAGTCGACATACTTCTTGGGTACACTCTCCATCACCAAAGACTGCGCACCATTTAGCTTTCTGAAGTTGGAGACATAAAATTGCATGGGGCAATATATTTTCTGGCTTTTCGCCAAATTTGAAATGATACCAATAATTTTTCAAGGCTGTCTTCACTTACGGACAATATTGGTTTCATTTGCCTAGGGCGTCTTTGCGTCCACAGCTGCTTCTAAATGTCGTTATAAACCTTACCAATTTTAAAGGCCTTTTGTCGCCGAGCTCGTCCTTGTTCGTCAATATTTTTTTCAGACGCTTATGTCTGATGCCTCCTTCAAAATATTGCTTTCAATTGACGCGACAATTGTGCGGCATTTTGTTGAATCCTGTGTAACGCCAGCCATAATGAATTGTGATTCGATTTGCTTTCACAGCGCAGAACTTCAATTGGTGATGTTGCATTCGTAGCGCCCGTTGCCATGAATAGTTCTTGTGTCGAATGTAACCAATTTGAACAGCTATCGGTATTCTTTGTCTGGAGTCAGCAGTTGTTTGAGTTCATGGGTTAAATAAAATCCCAACAATTAAGTTTTTAAAAAAGTTTGTGGTTTATTTTTCTGAAGAAAATTTAGAAATGAATGAATTATTTTTATTGTAAGCATGGTAGAATTACAAGGTAACCCTTTCACGCCAGCTGGTATCAATTTGATATGTCAAAAAAATTGTTGTAATTTGAATTCGCCACACCTATGCCCATAAAAAAATGTTTGAACGATTTGCACTATGAGACCACGATAAACACTGCATGAGTCTGCTGAAAATGCGACTGTGAAACATTAGAAATATTCTTTAAGTAGTTACACCAATGTGAACATGATTGACATTATTCTAAGGCGCAAAAAACGAACTCTCAGATGTGCTTAAAACCCTTAACATTATGCTTCTTGAATCTCTTATATAATAAACTGGAATGCAATGGGAATACAATTTTATTTGGGCTCTAGTTGTGTGTAAATGCCAATACAGTTGGAAACAATCACAATTGGAAATTTTTAAACCGAATATTTGCTCAATATAGATGCCCTAATGGAATTGTTAACCGTTTCAATATTTATTAAATCTAACAAGCTTCTATGTTAACATCACATTTTAAGAAATATCCTGTTTCCAGAGATACAAACATCCTCGAATCCTCAAAAGAATTTACTTTAATGTTTAGGTAATAGACTCAGAACCGTCAGTGATATACTTTCGCTTTGGGGAGCTCGCCGAAATTGTGACTGCACCAAAAATACCTTATTCGGAAAGTAGCTAGCCCAAATTGGATCTGAATTTGCACGAGAGACCATAATTTTGTCACAGTCTAAATCAAAGTTCACAACATTAATACGATTGATAACTAGTCTACAACAGAGGCATAGACAATTATTTTACAATGATCTCAAAATATCAAAAACGTTAATACCTGGGGAAGTTTTAATCCAATTTAAATCCCTCATTTATATCCGATTTAGAGATTGATTTTGGATAAACATTATGCGCACTGCGAGTCCATCGAGTTCACGAAATCTTCTGTAGCAATTAGGGAGCCAGGGAAAAATTAAAATTCACAACAACGCACACGTTCTATGCAAATTTAAAATGTTTAAAATTTTAATAAAAAACTCAATTTACCATGTTTCAAAAATCCAATGTTCTGATTGGTGCAAACCAATTTGCCCCAAATTCTATACTTCAAATAAATACTTTGTTGTGAGTTTCGCCTATGTTGCTACCTGGAATTTCTACCATGATTGTAAGTAAATGGACAAATGGTAAATCAGGGCTAACTTGATGAGATCAAAGCCAACTTGATGAAATAAAAATTAAATGTTTAAAGTAAATAATAAAACATAGGCTTTGGTTGTGAAAACAGGACAAAACTTTAAGATTATTCTGTTAGTTGTTTTGTATCGTATTTAGTTGTTCACATATTTCAAACCTTTTCGACGGTCATCATCGGGTAATCCACTCTACCCTACACTACTTTGCTAATTTAGTAGAGCTCCGCGTAACAATTAAACGTTTTAATGGGAGAATTCAATCATACACGCCATGATTATAATTATAATTTAAAGTTCAAAGGACTAAATATGCCGAAGCATTGTATCTTTTAAATTCGGACTTGTATTGCCCATTTGGTGCACAATTAATTTGAAATCGGATAAAAAATATGTATGGGAGCTATATCCAAATCGGAACCGATCTCGATAAAATTTGGCAAAGATATTTCTGAGCTGTATTTGACATATTTCCCTGAATATCGGTGTTACGAAGTGCATATTACAGCTGTGGATAACAAATCTAACAAATCGGATGAACAGTATATATGGGAGCTATAGCTATATCTGAACCGATTTCGATCAAATTTGGCATACTTATTTTCAGGTCCAATCTGATCGTACGTGCAAAATTTCATACTATTTGGGCTGATATTACACATTTGGTGCACAATAAAAGGCAAATCGGACGAAGATATATATGGGAGCTATATCTAAATTTTTACCGATTATCTCCAATTTCAATAGGGCTCGTCCTTGGGCAAAAAATAAATGATTTGTGCAAATTTCATCTGGATAGGGAAATAAATGCGAACTGTACTTTGTTTACAAAAATACATGGACAGACGGACGGACGACCAGACGGATGGACGGACATGCATAAATCGACTCAGAATGTGATTCTATGCAGATCATCAAAAGGAATTATGGGTCTCTGTTACAAACAAATGAACAAAGACATAATACCCTGACCACCTTGTGGTGTAGGGTATAAACATTAAGTTCGGCCGGGCCGAATTTTTAATATCCTCCACCTTAAGGTAAAGGAAACATTTTTATTTTTAAACTACAAATACCAGTAAGATCTTTTGCATAATGCATTTAAACTTATCAAAAACCATAAAGTGAGTAAAGCCGTTATATGGGGCCATACTAAAACGTGAACCTCTGCAGACAATTTTATACTTCAGGGATTGTCATCTATCAAATTTTCTAGAATACCAAATTTGAAACAATTCTATGGGTAAATGTGACTAGAATTATCAAAATTCTGAATATCGGTGGGAATCGGTTTATGTTCGCTATAGAAAAACATGAACCTAAATATTCAATGTTTTGCCACCGGAGCTAGAACCCGTTATGACCCACAAATGCCAAACGTGGACCTATACATACAATGTTTCCCCACCGGAGCTAGAACCCATCATGGTCAACAAATTCCAATTTTTAGACAAATTAGTGGGAAGTGTGGCAAAAATCATCAAAATACCGAATATCGGGAGGTACAATTATATGGGACAATACAACAACGTGGACCTATACATACAATGTTTCGCGGAGCTTGAACCCATTATGACCCACAAATACCGATTTTTAGAAAAATCCGTAAAAAATGTGACAAAAATCATCAAAATACCGAATATCGGCATTTACCCTTGTATGGGGGCTATACCAAAACGTGGACCTATACATACAATGTTTCGCCACATAAGCTAGAACCCGTCTTAACCTACAAATAACGATTTTTAGATGAATCCGTGAGAAAATGTGGCAAAAATCATCAAAATACCGAATATCGGGAGGTACCGTTATATAGGGGTTATACCAAAACCTGGACCTATAAATACAATGTTTCGCCACATGAGTAGGAACCCATTATGACCTACAAATACCAATTTTTATACAAATCCGTGAACAAATGTGGAAAAAATCAACAAAATGGCGAATATCGAAAGGTACCGTTATATGGAGCTATACCAGAACCTGGACCGATGCATCTCATTTTCAATACCAACCATTCTGTGCACAATACTAATTGTTTAGCTAAATTTTGACGCTCTACGGCAAAAAATGTGGACTGTATCGTGATTTCAACAGACAGACATAATTGCAAGAATGTAAAAGTGGTTACCACGATAAACGATTTTTCCTTTATGATGGGAGTTCAATGTTTATACATATTTGCATATTATCATTGATTCGTAATCTTCAACTCATTTATATCCCTCAAATCCTTAAACATTTCATGCGAAATCATAAAAAAGTTACTATTTAGCATAACATTCTTATAACAAATATATATTTCCGTGGCGCACCTTCGCTGGTGCCCATCTCCTAGCAAAAAAAAATATGACCATGGTAAAACTAAGAGATCAACTCGTGAAACGATATGTCTACCATTAAAAAAAATATATAGCAGAGCAGTTGTCAAGCTCTGCTCCAGAACTGCTAGAGTCTACTCATTATGCATATTTTTCTCAATACCATAAAGGACAATTCAAAAAGTATCTGTCGATTTTGCCGACAGACGTATACCCTCAACCAATGTACGATTTTTAAAAAATATTTTTACTTCTGTTATGATTATTTAAATTTTTAATGGGCCAATATTGGCCATTTCGTATCGGACCTAAATAAATATGAAATATATATTGCGACGTGCCAGGTTTGGACTATATCGACTTCACTTTATATGACATATATGATAATTTTTAGAAAATGGTAACATGTGCGTGAGTTACCAAATATAGTCGACCGAAGTATTCCATTTTCATACTTCATCTAATACATATAAAAATATTGGTGTGGGCAATATTACAAGAGAATCGACGAACATTTATACTCAATTTATGGAAAATCATAAATTCCGTATTCATCTCCGGTTTCTGGCAAAGAGATATAGCAAGTTGAGAAAATGTTTGTATGTGTGAAATTTGAAGAGTGTTGAATGCCTATTTCGCTTTTTTGAACGTGTTGTTTTTCAAAATCTTAAATCCTTTGTGGGACAGGTAGCAAAAGAAATGGTCCGATCTCTACCATCTTGGTATGTACCAAGTCTTTAATGGAATCGGATATTACTTTCGCTGTTTATGAGATCCCTGAAATATTCGAAATTTTGAGCATTTGTGGGGGAGGTACCAGAAGGAGTGGACCGATATATTCCATCTTACCTCCAGACCTTGGGTTGGTGAAAATATTGGGATTTGTGAATGTTTGTAATGCGAAAATAAAACAAGTTAAAAACAGTAAGTTCGGCCGGACCGAACTTTGAATACCCTCCACCATTTGGAACGAATTTAGAAATTTTCAAAAAATAAAATCCTTAAAAAATTCTATTACAATTTTAAAAAATACCGAAGATAGTAGTTATATTGGAGTGTATACGACGTGGACCTGCATATGCATTGTTTGTCATAAGCCATTACAATATTCAAATTCGAAACTTTAATTAAACGGTCAATAATGTAGCTAAGATCATCAAAATATCGTATATAAGGAGGTACCGTTATATCGCAGCTGTGAGAAGATCTGAACCAACATAGACAATTGTCTGTCACAGGCTGTAGCATCCATTACGAACTTCAAATACGACATCTAAAACAATTTCGGTGAGTATTGTACCTAAAATCGTCAAATACCGAATATAGGGAGGTACTGATATATGGGGCCTATACGAATACCTGGACCTGTATAGACAATTTTCTGTCACAGACTGAAGTTCCCATTATGAACTCTAAAAACGTAATTTCAAACAATTCTGGTGAATAATGACGCTAAAATCATCAAAATTCCGAAAATTGGGAGGTACCACGTGTGCAAAATTTTAGCCTTCTATCTCAATTCGTTCAAAAGATTTTATTACAACAGACAGACAGACGGACAGAAAGACGGACGGACAGACAGACAGACATATCGACTTAGAATTGTACGCTGATCAAGAATATATATACTTTGTTGGGTCTGACATGAGTATTTCGACGAGTTACAAACGGAATGACAAATTTAATATACCCTCCATAGTATGGTGGAGGTTTTTATACCCTTGTTACAAAGTGTATATATTCTTGATCAGCGTAAAATTCTACGACGATTTAGCCCTGTCCGTCCGTCCGTCTGTCCGTCTCTTGTAATCACGCTACAGTCTAAACGAATTAAGATAGGAAGCTAAAATTTTGCACAGATCTCACTTTTGTCTGCAGGCAGGCCAAGTTCGAGGATGGGCTATATCGGTACACGATATCGTATATCCCCCATATAACGGTACCCCCGATATTCGGTATTTTGATAACTTTACCCACATTTTTCAACGGAATTGTTTGAAAATCCACACAAGGAGTTTCTTGTGGGTACTTTATACCTCGACAGAGAATTATCTATATAGGTCCACCATATCGTATAGCCCCCATATAACGGTACCCCCCGGTATTCGGTATTTTGATGATTTTAGCCACATTTTTCAATGGAAGTGTCTGAAATTCCACAAAAGGAGTCCCTTGTGAGCATTTTACCCCCTAAAAAAGAGTTGTCTATATAGGTCCATGATATCGTAAATCCCCCATATAACTGTACCCCCCGATATTCGGTATTTTGACGATGTTAGCCACATTTTTCAATGGAATTGTCTTAAAATCCACACAAGTAGTTCCTTGTGAGTACTTTACCCCTGAAAGAGAATTGTCTATATAGGTCCACGATATCGAATATCCCCCATATAACGGTACCTCCCGATATTCTGTATTTTGATGATTTTAGCCACATTTTCTAATATAATAGTCTGAAAATCCACACAAGGAGTTTCTTGTGGGTACTTTATACCACGGCAGAGAATTATCTATATAAGTCCACGATATTTGGTATTTTGATGATTTTAGCCACATTTTTCAAGGGAATTGTCTAAAATTCTACACAAGGGGTTCTTTGTGAGCACTTTACTCACCGACAGAGAATATTCTACATAGGTTAACGATATCATATATCACCCATATAACGGTACCCCGTTTTGATGATTTTACCCACATTTTTCAACGGAATTATCTGAAAATCCACACAAGGAGTTCCTTGTGAGTACTTTACATCCAGACATAGATTTGTCTTAATAGGTCCACAATATCATATATCCCCCCATATATCGGGGGATGGATATTTTAAAGATAAATTTATTTTAAAGATTTTAAAAGATTTTTTAATGGATTTTATATTTTTGAAAATTTTCTAATTCGTTCCAAATGGTGGAGGGTATTTTTTTAATTGTTATCATTAAATTTGAAGTAATAAAACTCTAGCTTCAGCTTTTTAAAATTTAAGCATTCTGTCTACCTTGTATTTATTGTAAGATGATCTATCTCAAGCTTCCCATAATAACAGAAAATAAGTTGGATGTTCTTGTAGAAAAGAGAGTTACATATAAGGAGATTTTTTCTGGCATAAGAAGAATACAAAGACCGATATTGTCCATCTGCGAACTCAACCTAAGTTTGATAATAATATTACGATGTACCAAGTTTGGACCAAATCGGATACTCCATGCGAGAGTTATCGTAATAAAGTAATAAAACTCTAGCTTCAGCTTTTTAAAATTTAAGCATTCTGTCTACCTTGTATTTATTGTAAGATGATCTATCTCAAGCTTCCCATAATAACAGAAAATAAGTTGGATGTTCTTGTAGAAAAGAGAGTTACATATAAGGAGATTTTTTCTGGCATAAGAAGAATACAAAGACCGATATTGTCCATCTGCGAACTCAACCTAAGTTTGATAATAATATTACGATGTACCAAGTTTGGACCAAATCGGATACTCCATGCGAGAGTTATCGTGCGCACTAGCCAGCCAGCCAGACAGACAGACGTTTTCGATGAGACACGTTTTGGACGTATCAAATCATATATACCCTCTGAAGCCATATGCCTGAGGGTATAAAAATGTCATGTTCGAGTACTTTAGAAAAGGATTGCCATATTCGATTTACCTCTATTGTTTTGCCAAGAGTCATCGGCTGGGTCTTTTAGTGAAAGATCAAGTGAGCGTTGGATGCGTAAGTATAAATTATGACCAAAATTTAACTAAGACAGCCTAAAACTCCTTTAAAAGCAAGCCAAAGACTTAAGCCTGAAAAAATGCTTCTATGTACAGCTTCTTTAGCCTTTGTACATCTGTACAATTTCGTATCAAACATACAAAATGTTCCGATTTTTTTTCTTTTTTCTTAAAAAAAAATCAGAATCTTGGACAGTGTCACACAATTTTTTCCACGTTCCTTCCGAATTCGACATCAGAATCGGAAACTTTTGAAGAGTTCGTTTTCGAATGTTAGCTGGGAAGCACATTACAACGCCGCATTAGTTAGGAATAAAATGGCAGATAAACACCAGGGATAATTTAGAAACAGCTATTGACTGGTATATTCAGAGCCAGGACTTGCTCTGTTCCACAACTGCATGAATATAAAAGTTTTTACTACAATAACATTTTAAGGCCCGGTACTGAAATCAGTATAAATGCGGCCAGTTTGGCATTTAGCACATAAGTTCGAATAAACTAGTTACCGTCGATCTTCCCTTGGCAAATTCAAAATGCTCATGTGTGCAAAATTTTGCCTTCTATATCAATTTGTTCGAAATATAGCGTGATTACAACAGACAGGCAGACAGACAGACGGACATCGCTAAATCGACTAAAAAGTTTACTCTGATCAAGAATATATACACTTTGTTGAGTATGACATGAGTATTTCGAGGAATTACAATCGGAATGACAAAGTTAATATACCCTCCATTTTTTTACTCTCCAATATTTGGTCCATGGATATTCTTTTTCAATTCTTTTGTTATTTTTATACCCTCAGGCTAGAGAGGGTATATATCATTTGATACGACCAAAATGTGCATCATCGAAATAACGATTTTAGGCCCTTAGCCTCTTTGGACCAAATCCGTTTCAGGACATTTAGAGTCGATCTAACTATGTCCGTCCGTCATCAAGAGAAAGGATCATCCGATTTTACTCCAACTTTGCAAATACTAATATTTCCATCAGTGCTAGGTCACGTACCTCCCGTACCACGTACCTAACCTTTAACTACAGACGTCAAATTATACGAACGTTAGTACAGACCACCGATAATTTTTACCGGTTATATAAAATACATAAAATTTCTATAAAACAATTGAAAATTTGATTTAATATATAACTGTTGTATATTTCTTGTATATCAAGATCTTGAAAAAGTTTTAAAACTATTAACTTTAATAAAACAACACAAGTTTTTTAAAGCTAAATATATTCAGTTATCTTTTTCAGTATTTTATTTAAGGTTGTGAAATAACGACAATACAAAATATTTAAGCAAAACACAAATTCATTTTATTTTGGAAACTTAAAATATAATATATTCCGATACAGAAATAAAAAAAAACCTGCAAAGGTGAATTTGGTTAAAAATTCAACTTGCGCATTCCTTACAAATTCCTTCAGTGCATTGCAAACATATTGGTGTCTTAAATATTAAGCATATATGTGTTGTTTTCCTTTCTTTGCTAGATGAACACCTTCTGCAGGTTGGTTGAAGGGCTTCATGGCTTCGATTTTTCATTTTTAGTACACGCTGCAAGGAAAGCGCCAGTTCGCGTGAAGTCGGGAAAAATAAATTTCAAATTTCCTCAGGATCCGCTGCATGCACTGTGTGACTTCTAAGGCCTGAGCACTTGACAACAATGTTATGTTGCAATGTTCTGGTATTCTTAGGTACTGCAGGATATTTTGACCATTAAAAACTATTTTTTACCAGGGAAATAGTTGGTATTTAAAACTTTAGTAAAATTAAAAAATCAAAAAGCTCTTTTTATTGAGCTGGAAATCGCTGGCAACTAGTTGTGCCTTCGAAAATTTTAAAAAACATATTTTTCTGCCAAGTGGCGTTTGTAAGCGCCGGCAAACAAATTGAGGCAGGGCCCAATTTTCCACACACACATACATGTCTACACAAAAACATCAACAGGTTGCAGGCCAACATTACATGGCGATCCTGCCAAACACGGCATCGAGCAGCAAATCCTGTCATGACACATTACCCCAAGGTCCTAAGAGGTTGACACTGGAGGAATATTTCAAGCGCCAACAGCAAATTAAAGAAGAAAAGCTGACGCGGATTCACCCTACTGAAAAGCCTAAACACCGCAGAGGAGGCAGAATTGTACGCCTGCGTCGACAATTGGCAGCCCTCAAAGAAGCTGTTAATGCAGATCCTCCACCATCTTGGCAAAAAGCCACACAAATTTGGCTACAAATAGATGCTGTGGAAGCTCAAATGAGATCTAAAAGTTCACAAAACACCCACATTGAAAAATAAAATTACATAAATAAAAATTTTTCCAAATTTCTTTTTATTTTATTTGGTATGCAAACATTATTCCTTTTTAAGAAGAAGAAGAATACAACAGATGAAACATCACAGGAATAATTACAAAAAGCAAAACATAAAATGTACACAAGAAATGCGAATAATGTAAAATTTTATCATAAAAATATAAAATAAAAATTTATTTCACACACAAAGCACTATAAAATATTTAAATTTCACATTTTTATTAATTAAAAAAAAAAAAAAAACACAAGATTACACCACGAATTTACAAAATGTCGATCAAAACAAAATGAAATGATGATTATTGTTAACCGATTGATAAATAATTAGTTTAAAAGTAATTGGTAACCATCATTGTAAAAATACTACTTTTGCAACCCTGTACTCATTAGTTCAATATTAAGCGACCGTTAAATTTGAAATTTTTATTAAGGATCGTTTACACTGTTCAATTTATTTTAAGTATTAATATTAGTTGCATAATAATATAAATGGAGATAGAAGCAGGCATTAATGAATTTGAAAAATTAAAATTGAATTTAAAGAAAAGTAAAAATAAGATTTTTACAAAAATATACGTTGAAGAAAAATTAGGAAGATTAGAAGAATTGGTCAATGCGGTGAATGATTACCAATGTGATGATGAGAATGATTATCTTTTAAAAGCGAGATTTAATGAATTGAAAATAGAAATTTCGGTTTTAATTAATGAATTGAATATAAAAGAAGAAATAGTAAATAATAACGTAAATATGGCACAATTCGACATGTCAATGGTTAGCAAAAATTTTCATGTATTTAAAGGCGAATTCAAATATTTAGAAGACTTTATATCTCAAGCAGAATTGCTGCATGATTTGCTACAAGAGCAAGATAAATAATTATTCATTAAGTACATCTATAATTTCAAGTTATCAGCCCAAGTAAGGAGTATTTTAGGTCGTTCAAACAAGCCAACGACATTTGTACAATTAAAAAAGGCATTGGAAGATGCTTATCCAAACCCAAGAACGCTACAACAGCTATTAACTGAATTAGGAACAACCAAGCAAGGACATTTATAACAATGACTTCATTTAAGGAAAAGATATCTGAACTTTGTGATGAGTTGAATCGTTTTGAAATAGGAAATTTAAAGAACCCGTCTCAAGAAACCAAGGATGCGATATACAAAGTTAATGAGAGTATGGCATTAAATGTTTTTATGAGAGGGGTTAACGCTGAATATCAGCCAATTTTATTGGCTAATATGCCTTCAAGCTTAAATGAGGCGACCCAAAGATGTATTACAGCTGAGAGAAGTTTAGGTCTGGATACGAAGGATGTATTCTTTGTAAATAGAACAAATATATCAAATGAACAAAGTAAACCTTATAGACAAAGTTATAGATACAATTATGACGATTACAATAACTCGTACAGAAACAATTACAATACACGATACAATATCGGTAATCGATGCAGTGATAATTATGGAAATCCAGGTGACCGCAAAAAATTCAGCAATAGTCATAGCAATAATCGCAATAACTATCAAGGAAACAACAATAAGAATGCAGAATATAAAAATATACACGGCAATGTGGAATACAATAATGGTAAAAATGGCAGAATCAAGCATACGGAAGACAGAAATTATAAGGATTTTCCATGTTCATGTCAACAGGGAAACTCAGACGGCCGGATGATGGAAGAATTTATCCAGGAGGCCCAAAATTAAGGATATTTAATGTAACTTTGATGACAAACGCTTTTATTTCGTTGAATTCTAAGGAAAAGCGTTTAACGTTCTTAATAGATACCGGAGCTGATATCTCCATATGCAAACACACATTTTCATACGTGAACAAAACAAATGCTGCAAGATTAACTGGCATAACTAAAGAAGCTATTCAATGTATTGGGACTTCAGAACTTATGCTAGAAATTGAAGGAGAGACATTGTGTCATGATTTTTACGTAGTAGCGGATGATTTTCCCATACGTAATAGCGTATACTCAATAAGGAAATATCTGAAGGAGTCTTTTTTAGCAAATTGTTTAGTTCCTGCCAATGGTAAAGTGCATGTTAAGGTGTTAAATACTACTGATGAAGACGTAAAGTTAAAAGAACTGAATTGCCAATTCAACTCATTAAAAAATTACCATATATACTACTCTAAAGCTACAAAAGAAAAAAATTATAAAACTCTTTCGACATTACTTGATGGGTTAGACATCGGCACAAATAATCCATACGCTATACAATCAATTCGTTCAATTCTTGAAGAATTTCAAGATATTTTTCATTTGCCTGGGGAGCCGTTAAGTGTGAACAATTTTTACACTCAAAAAATACAAATAACAGATTCCTTACCAGTATACATAAAAAATTATAGACTTCCGCAGACGCAGTTGGAAGAAATAAATAAACAAGTCGATCAGTTACTACGAGATGATGTAATCGAACCATCGGTTAGTCCATATAATTCACCACTTTAAGTAGTACCAAAAAAGTCAAAGGATGATAAGAAAAAATGGCGATTAGTAGTGGATTTCCGTAAGCTGAATAACAAAATTGTGAATGATAAGTTTCCGTTAACTAGAATTGAAGATATATTAGATCGACTAGGAAGAGCAAAGTATTTTTCCACATTGGATATGACGATTTCTTTCCATCAGATTAATTTACACACGGATTCGCGCCCGGTGACGGCATTTTCAACAACGAATGGTCACTATCAATTTAAACGTTTGCCTTTTGGTTTGAAGATATCGTCAAACAGTTTTCAGAGAATGCTTACAATAGCTCTCAGTGGATTGGACGCATCTGCATTTTTATATGTGGACGACATAATCGTTTTTGGCTCTGGACTGAGAGATCACAACGACAATTTGTGCAACGTTTTTAAAAGATTGCGAAAATTTAACTTAAAGTTAAATGCTATGAAGTGCAGTTTTCTACAACCTGAAGTGGTTTCCCTGGGACATCTCATAACCGATAAAGGTTAAGAACTGATCCAGCCAAATATAGTGCGATAAAAAACTATCCCGTACCTACAAACGCAGATGAAGTGAGGAGATATGTAGCATTTTGCAATTATTATCGTCGATTTATACCTAATTTTGCAGACAAAGCAAGGAGTTTGAATGCACTTCTGAAAAAGAACAACAAATTTGAATGGAGACCTGAGTGCCAAAAAGCTTTGAAACTTTAAAAAATTGTTTACTGAAACCACCAATATTACAATATCCAGATTTTTCAAAGCCTTTCGTGCTAACAATGGACGCATCTAATTATGCGTTGGGAGCAGTGTTATCCCAAGGAGAAATGGGAAACGACTTGCCTATTTCCTACGCCAGCGCTACAACCTCCACACGATTTGAAGAAACCAGTTATCGAAAAAGAATTACTTGCTATACACTGGGGAATTAATTTCTTTAGACCATATTTATATGGAAGAAAGTTTATTGTTGTTACTGACCACAGACCATTAGTATTACTTTTTTCACATCGGAATCCATCCTCAAAGATGACAGGGATTCGCATGGATCTCAGTGATTACGATTTTGAGATCGCTTATAAAAAAGGGAAGATGAACACAAATGCTTACGCATTGTCCAGAATAAAACTTAACAGCGATTCTTTAAAGGCTTTAATTCCCACGACACCCGAACGAGACCATATAATTCTTGCTATTACCAGAGGGCAAACAAAAACTTTTAAGCAACAAAAACTCAAACAATAAAATTATAGATGATGACAGCCCTCATCCAAAGCCTGATCAACTTTTGATTTGGGAATGTACATCACTCACAGATATAAAAAAATATAAGAAAACTTAAGTTTACACTACTCAAAGAAAAGAAGAAACCAGCAATTGAGATTGGAAAAGACATAATAACTGTGAGTTACAGCGATAATCCAATGAACATAGATTTGTCTTTGGAGAAACTGTTAACAAAAACCAATAAAAAAGGAATAAAAGAGCTAGCAATGAACAAAAATGATGAAATATTCAAATCCATGGCCATGGAAGAGTTCAAAACATTACTGAACAAATTACAGAAAGAACGAAACACAAATTTACAAATAATTATATACCGAGATCTTCAAAGGATTAACTGCAAAAATACACAATTAAAATTAATATCAGAGCATGGAGGACATTTAGGTGTCAGAAAGACAACTTTAAAACTCAAGCAGCGTTACATTTGGAAAAATATGTCGAAAATGATAAAAGGATAAGTTTTAAACTGTCCACAATGTAGAATCAATAAACAAACTACACACACAAAAGAAACAATGACATTAACAGATACACCAGGAACTAGTTTTGAGGTAGTATCAATAGATACAGTAGGTCCACTGAGAATATCAAATGGTTACAGATACATTCTAACAATACAATGTGATTTAACCAAATACATAGTAGCATGTCCTATGGAAACAAAAGATGCAAGGACTGTAGCAAAGACTCTTGTAGAGAGGTTTATTTTGATATATGGAAATTTCAAAATACTAAAGTCTAATAATGGTACAGAGTTCTCTAATCAGTTAATATCTGAGGTATGTCGTTTATTGGAAATAAAACAAATATTTAGCACTCCTTATCACCATGAAACATTGGGTTCGGTAGAGAGAACTCATAGGGTTCTTAATGAATTTCCACTAAATTTTTCAAATAGTGCAGACTGGGACATTTGGATACCATATTTTGCCTTTGCATACAATACCACACCACATGTTGATACTAACTATTCTCCTTATGAGTTAGTTTTTGGAAAACTGCCATACTTACCCAATGATGAAATTATAAAAGAATCGAAATTTTACAATATTGAAGAATATTCAAATGAAATTAAGCAAAGACTTAGGTTTTGTCTCTGTAAATCTAAGGAATATTTGGAAAAATCTAAAATTAAAAGAATTGCTAAAACCGAAACTTCTAATCCACTAAAAGTAAATAAAGATGATTTAGTTTTATTAAGATTAATGAATAGAAAAAAATCAATCACCGTATTTAGGCCCATATAACGTCATTAGTACTGATGGAGTCAATACTGTAATATATATAAATGGCAAATTCAAGAAATACCACAATAATGTTTTAAAAAAATGGAGTTTTAGTTAATTAATTTATATTAAAAAGAATAATGCAAAATAATTTTTACTAAAGCAAAAATTATTTTTTTTAGGGTAAGGGTGTAATGTTACGATAAATTAATACATGTGAACTACCCTTGTATTGATCACCTGTAACTAGGCTAAGTAGATCAGCTGTAGTTTTAAGGATTGTTATTGTTATTTTTAAGGATATATTAAGAAAACAAAATCTAGGATTAAGTACCGTTATGTTTTATATATAAGGACGATGAAATTGAAAATAAAGTTCAGAAGTTAGAAAGAGCCTAAACCGGCTTTAAAACTTTAGTAAAATTAAAAAATCAAAAAGCTCTTTTTATTGAGCTGGAAATCGCTGGCAACTAGTTGTGCCTTCGAAAATTTAAAAAAACATATTCACATACACATTTCTGCCAAGTGGCGTTTGTAGGCGCCGGCAAACAAATTGAGGCAGGGCCCAATTTTCCACACACACATACATGTCTACACAAAAACATCAACAGGTTGCAGGCCAACATTACAGGTTCAAAATTTCCAATACCTATGAATCTCATAAAACGCGAAATTAACATCCGATTCCATCCAGACTTGTTACATCTCAATATTTCTCTCAGCACAAAATCTGTTACAAAGATGGTACATATTGAACCATTCCTTCTGGTACCTCTCCCACAAAAGGTCAAAAATTTGAAAAACCAAGTCGATTATAAAATCCGAAATAAGCATCCGGCTCTCTTCATATTTCACACATCCCATTTTTTCTCCTAACACGAGATCTCTTGTCCAGATGATATATATCTGCGAATCCCTTCTGGCACCTCACCCACAAAGGGTCAAATTTTTTAATACTTTTATCTGACATAACTTGCGAAACAAGCCTGCGATTCTTTACAACTTGCTATATCGAAATATTTCTCTCAACCAAAAACCTGAGATGAATATGGAACATATGATTTCGCATAACTTACCCATACTAATATTTTTATCTGTATTAGATGAAGTGTGAAAATGGAACACTTCTGGCGCATTACACACATTTAAGCATTTTCTAAAATTATCGCACATATCATATATAGTCAAGGAAGTAGTTGATATAGTCTAAACCTGACTCGTCGCAATATGTTTATCATATTTACTTAGGTCCGTTATGAAATGGACAATATTGGCCCATTCCTTCGCCACCTACACCGTAGCGGGTCAACAATTTGAATAATCATAATACTAGTCAAAATATATTTAAATGATCGAACATTGGCAGAGGGTATACATTGTCGGCAAAACCGACTGATGCTTTTTAACTTGTTTTGAGTATCATTTTATATTATGTTTCCGTTCCTCTTGTTTGAACATACCATTTATCTAGTGATGTTCCGTAATATATGTCTCAAAACACAATTTATTTACTAAATATTTAAAACGCAAATTTTAAGTTTCGGCGAAAGAAGGTCGAATAAAAAAATAGAAGGAACCCCATTCCACTCCTTCCACTCCACCATAAACTCGCTTTTCATTTCGACAAACTCTACAGTGCAATAGGGTTATATCTAAAGAATTTTCCAAAAAAAAGATCCACCGAAGGACATATGTCTCGATGTGAAATAAATCAAATTAAAATAAATATGGAAAAAAGCATTAAAGCAAACAAATTTTGTAATTACAAAAATGTCAAAACGCTTTTACAGACAACTAGTTCAGAAGCCAGTACGTGCGTCTGCACTCCATGGATGTTGTCGGTTGGCTTTAGCACATTCTTGGCGTGTGACATGATTAGCTTTTATTTAAATTGAACCTAAAATATTTTAATTCGTTCGATTATTTATTTTGGATTTTGATCGGCGGGCTGTTTTCGTTTGGCTGCTTCCATTTTCATTTAGCCTAGTTTTCGAGAACCGTCCGACAAGCTATGCACTAGAACTAGAAAATCCACTTACGCTGCAATATGCTTTGATATCGAGTCCACTCGTCTATCGATCGGTCGAAGAGTGCAGCAATGCGTAAATCTGCGTACGAAATGAATTATTGAATTGATAAGTTACAATGCTAGCATTCTGGCCCACCCAGTCCATATGCCAGACATCGTGGGATGGAGGGAGGCAGACTGGAATGGCAGACAGAATGTAATAAAGAAATAGACACTTAATGGTATTAGTATTTTCGGAAAAGGACAATTCTTCCTCATTGCAAAAGGAAAAAAATACCACTCCCAGTAATAACTCACTAGGTTCAAAAAAAAAAAAAAAAGAAAAAAAATAACTTAAATAACTTAAAAATGATTTAAAATAATTTTTTAGGAAAAAAACTAGCTTTGATTGTGAGTCAAAAGAAAATTCTACGGCATGTATGATTTGTATACTCTACAACATTACGTGTTGAAGGTGTTATAAGTTTGTTGGGCCAAAAATTATGTAACACCTCGAAATATTGGTTCTGCACATAGGAAACTACATATGGATCTTCCTATCTCGCGGTGCTGAGTCTATCTAGTTATATATGTCCGTCCGTCTGTCCATGTTTATTTATAATAACAGTAAAAGAAATATATCTTAGTTATTCCGCTTATAAGTCAAGAACCGTTGGACTGATTTTCACAAGTCTCATCAATCTCATTGCCAGAAAAGGATGAAATCTAAGAAAATCACGTAGAAATATGCCCATATAAAAGTGAATATTTTTTGCTATATTTTTTCAATTTTTGTCATATTTTTTAACGCATGTGATTTTTTCAATTTGCCTTACAATTTTGAATTGTACACTTTCTGAAGTTTTTCTACACCCCGAAAACACTATGCGTTGAGGGTATTATATACAGGTCGGCCCCACACGACTATAGCCGTTGTTTTATATACCTTTCTATTTAAAATGAAGAAACAAGTTTAAACAATTGCTTGCCCTGCGTTTACAAAATGCAGTACAAAATAGTTCATGAATTGATTGTCAAAATACCACAATTTGTCTTTGCGACATCGTCTGCTAACACAAAGGTTCCGCAAAAGGGAGCGAATTAGGAGCAGCAAACGAAAACGAACGCAACGAATATCGTACCCCTCTTACGAAGACACAAACTTTTAAATTCTTATACCCTCCACCATACATAATATGGAGGGTATATTAAGTTCGTCATTCCGTTTGTAACTCATCGAAATAATAATTTTAGACCCAACAAAGTATATATATTCTTGATCAGCGTAAAATTCTAAGACGATTTAGCCCTGTCCGTCCGTCCGTCCGTCCGTCCGTCCATCCTTCCGTCTGTCGTAATCACGCTACAATCAAAGCGAATTAAAACAGGAAGCTAAAATTTTGCACATATCTTTTTCTTTTGTCTGCAGGCAGGTCAAGTTCAAAGATGGGCTATATCGGTGCAGGATATCGTATAGCCCCCATATAACGGTACCCCCGATATTCGGTATTTTGATGATTTTTACCACTTTTTTTCACGGATTTGTCTGAAAATTGGTACTTGTAGGTCATAATGGGTCCTAGTTCGTGTGGCGAAACATTGTATATATAGGTCCACGTTTTGGTATGGTCCCCATATAATGGTACATCCCTGTATCCGGTATTTTGATGCTTTAAGCTACATTATTCACCGATTTTTTTTATGTTTCGCATTTGAATATTATGATTATAGTTGCTAATGCAGGTCCACGTCGTCGTATTTTCAACGGTTTTTATTTTTTGAAAATTGCCAAATTCGTTCCAAATGGTGGAGGGTATTCAAAGTTCGTACAATTCTAAGACGATCTAGCCATGTCTGTCTGTCCGTCTGTCTGTTGTAATCACGCTATCCTTCGATGGAATTGAAATAGAAGGCTAAAATTTTGCACACATGTCTATTTTGCCAGGTTAAGTTCGTAAATAGGCCATGTAGGTCCACGTTTTCATATAGCCCCCATATAACGGTACATCCCGATATTAGGTATTTTGATGATTTTAGCGACAATATTCACCGGCATTGTTTCATATTTGGCATTTGAAGTTCGAAATGGATACTATAGCCTAAGACAGAAAATTGTCTGTGCAAGTCGACGTCTTCGTATAGCCCCCATATAACGGTACCTCCCGATATTTGGTATTTTGATGATTTCAGCGACATTATTCACCGGAATTGTTTCAAATCACGTATTTAGAGTTCGTAATGGGAACTACAGTCTGTGACAGAAAATTGTCTGTGCAGGTCCAGGTCTTTGTATAGGCCCCATATACCAGAACCTCCCTACATTCGGTATTTTCACGATTTTAGGCACAATACTTACCGAAATTGTTTGAGATGTTGTATTTGAAGTTCGTAAAGAAAGCTACAGCTATACATGCGGGGGAATGATATGAAAGCATTAAAATTGAATATTTGAAGAACAATTCTTCTGCATTTTAAATTTAATAATCCAACTTCCAAAAATGTATATTTTTAAAATTAAACAAAAATATTGTTTGGTTTACATTTTTGGGCATATAACTCTAACACATGCATTACGTACCAAACAAATTTGTATGTGCTTGTTCTTACATTTGTTATACTCCTGTATTCTTCTACCATGGATTTGGTCTAGGAAAGTTAAAATGATGTACAGACTTCAATATAAAAATTGGCTACAATGGCAAATATACTATATTGTGGTAGTTGGAAAAGATACATAAAAGTAGTTTCGCATGTAGATAGATTCTGTCAAAATGACACAAAAATCCCTTACCTTACCCTTACCAATAAACAAGATAAATCTGTCGCTTAAGAGAAGGAATCAGACAGCTACAATCAATGTGGTCTGGGAATTGTAAGACTTCGGAAACTATCGTCACACCAGTTTTAACCGGGTACACATTGTAAAGTATGTTTGGAGGAAAGTTCAATTTAAAATGTTATGCCTTCAATAATTTCAACTTCAGATTTTGTCAAAATTTCACGTTGATATCTTGAAAACTATTTGCTTTTGCAATAATTTACTTGAAGAGTGTCAATACTGAATAAGATGATTTCAGAGGTCTCGAGCTATGTATAGCAATGTATACCCTTTGGGCACTTTTTAATGCAAAGAAAAAAGCTTCGATCGCAATATATCCTCTGTTCCAAAACTACTGAATGTACAGTTTTTACTACGATAACCGAACGCTCTGTTCCAGAACCTGCAAGAATTTACTTGTTTTGCAATTTTTTCGATATCAAAGCGGAAAAGTTATAAATTCTTATTTTTTGTTTTTATGTTTTAATCGAAATTTGAAACACATGACACGAAATATGAATAAAAATGAATAGAAAAAATAATGCCTTTCTTTCAAACGTGTTTTCTTTAAAATTGAATACTTCTAATTCATGTTTTCCACTTTTTCAGAAAATATTGATATTTTCAATATGTCTTAATATTTTTGAAATTTTCAGAAGAGAGACATGCAAAAAACGATATTGATACAGCCATTCGCAAAATGTATATTTTTTGATAACCTCCACCATACATACGGCGGGAGATAAAACAAGTGCAACAAAGTCAAACGACATAATTTTTACATTTTTTTTTTTTTTTAATTTTATTGAATGAAAGCAAATAATATCGGAAATAGCATCAAATTTAAGAAAAAGTTTAGATTTGTTCGAATTGGTCACCTTTGGCACGAATTATGGCCTTCAAACGGCCAATGAAACCGTCACACGCTGCCCGAATGTTGCTCTGCGGTATTTTAGCCCATTCCTGGCGAAGTGCTTGCTTGAGGTGATCGACACTTTGTTATTTTTTAGTGTCAACCTTTCATTCCAAAATGCTCCAGACACAATAGACCAACGGATTGGTATCCATTGTGCGCTGGAAACAAAGCGAGGAACCTCATTTTCTAACTATACTTGGGTGGCGAGTGCGATGGTGCTGAGTCCTGTTGGATTTTCCAAGGTCTGCGGACGAAATCTTTGCGTACCCAAGGCTTTAATACACCCTCCACAATATTTTCGTGATAATATTCGGCATTTATTCTGATGCCACTGTCGATTAATTCGAGCACACGTCACAATTAACATATCATCACCATGGCCGAAGCATGTGTTCTCCGAATTCGGCAGTTTACCACTTTCGGCTAAGCGAAGCAACTCTTTAGCTCTTTTGAGTCTATTTTCTTTCTGTTGCGGTGTAAGTTCTTGCACTTTTTGGAATTCCGATGGCTTTACGCCGAGCTCATTTTTCAATATTTTCCGACTGGAATATTGCGATATGTTCAGCTCACGAGCCATTTTTCAGCCACTGTGGCGCGAGTTTCGATCAAGTCGCTTCATTACTTTTCGAACCATTTCTGCTGATGTTGTTGTTTTCTTCCGTCCACTTCCTTGACGTCGGGCTTCGCTATCAGTATTACGGTAACGAGCGTTGATACGAGACACAAAAGATTTATTCACATTTAAATGCTGGAGTGCTCTAACGATAGCCACATGTGGTTTTCTAGCCAAATATAAAAAAAGCACACTATCAGGCTTGAATTCCATCACGAATAACTTTTTTTCTGGAAAATTCTCACCAAAATGCTTTTGTACGCTTGTAAACAATATAATGAGCTGTCACTGGAATAATTTTAACTGCTGGCGGCGAGTGGCTTTTTTCATCTCACCCTGTATATACTTTGCTAGGTCTAAAATTATGTTTTCGATGAGTTACAAACGGAATGACGAACTTAATATACTCCCCATACAATGTATAGTGGAGGGTATAAAAATGAATTCAATCAAAACTGTTTTCGTGATCTCATAGACTTTGTTATTAACTTGCTTTCTTTGCCACGTTTCACGTTTTCGCTAATAAAGACAAAGCTAAGGAATGGACTAGAAACAAATGCAATCAATAGTATAATGCTATGTTAAGAACCGATTAGAAATAACAATCCGCACTGTGCGTGGTCGGCCAAAAACGACTTGGATAGGTAAACAAGTCTATAGTATTAAAAAACTTAATCAGAGTCCTCGAAGATGAAATGTTAAATGATTTGCTGTGATTGGAATGTTTCAACTCACAGGAGCCAGATGGCGTTCTGTCATTCACTTTAAAAACATATGCTCATGAACGATATCTTCCTCTAACAAGAATTTTTAACTCTTCGTTGGCCCTAGGTTATTTTCCAGTCATTTAGAGATCGAGCTTTATTATTCCACTGCATAAATCCGACAGTAGATGTGTTATTGGGAATTAGAGGGGGAGGGGGAAGAATAACTTAGTTTGTTACCTCTATAGTATCACCACATCAGCATGGTTTTGTCAAAAGAAGATCAACTTTGATAATGTTTTTAGAATTGGCCTGTCATGCTCACACAGGATTCTCAAATAAACTCCAAACTGATATTATATGTAGTCATTTCAGTAATATAAACTGCATTCAATGGATTTCTCTTCAACTCTTCCATAATGGATATCGTCTTATTTGCACCCAAAAGGTTTCTTTTAACAATAAGCATTCTAAAAATATTACAGTATTTCCTGGTGTAGGTTCGCTACTTTTCGAACTTTATTTTAACGACCATCTATCTATTATTCACCACCAAAACAAATTTATGTTTGCTGATGATGTTAAACTTTTCTGCACTTCTAATTCTCACAACCAATCACTTAATCTGCAACATGACTTGTATTCCCTTGCAAATTGCAAATGACATGTCTTTAAATGTTAACAGATGTATACCCTCAGCCAATGTTCGATTATTTAAATATATTTCGGCTATGATTATTCAAATTGTTGACCCTCTATCGCATAGGTTCCGAATGAATGGGCCGATATTGACCATTTCGTATCGGGCCTAAATAAATATTGCGACGTGCCAGGTTTGGGCTATATCAAGTACTTCTTTCAATTTTTATGAGATATTAGCTCGCCCAGTCCGCGTTGCCGGCCCGTAGTTTTAGTCTTTAATGCATAGTTTTTAAAGCGTAATTACTCACAAATCTGGCTCACATAAGTGGCACAATTTTTAGTATAAATGATGACTCGATTAAATAGAAATAAATACCTCTTTCAAAAAACCTGATCTTATTTTTCAGTAAGAGGTTTTAGTTTATTAACAAGTATACATAAACTGTTTATTATATGTCCATGTAAGATGGTTCTGTCTCGATTTTCTTCAATTAGAATTTTTAATTCCAAAAGGAATTCTGAAACAATCCTACACAAAATTCCATATCATAATATAACAGTCAATTTTTTCAGTTTCGCGATTTTTCTCAAAATTTTCTTTCATGACAACGTTTCCACTGTAATTACAAATAACCAAAAGAAAATTGGAGTCATATCGGCCCAGCCGTTCTCAACTGATATGTTAATATACTTTTTAAATTTTTTTACATATAAATTTAAAGAAGTAGGTGTGGCCAGTTCCTCTGACCCTAAACAGATATCTAGGGTTGGGGGAGGGATGGAGAGTCAAGATTCCGTCGTATACTAACTGTGGAAAACACGAACAACAATTGGTTTATATACAGATTAAATAGAAGGTGTGGTCAGTTCCTCAGCCCCCAAATAAATACTTAGGATTAGAGGGAAAGTCTACAGTATGTCGTATAAAAATTTTAAAATCGATATCTTCATTATTTGGCAAATATAAGGATTTTGTATAAATCGAAATAGTGGGCGTAAAAGTAGGTGTGGTCAATATTTTTTCTTTAAAAACCTAACTCGGGGTATGACGAACGTTTGCACAAAAAATAATGCAAATCGGTTCAGCCGTTCTTAACTGATTCCATTGCCAACGAACAACAATTGATTTTTATATATATACTAGCTGGCCCGGTCCGCGTTGCCGGCCCGTAGTTTTTGTCTATTATGCATATTTGTCAAAGAATAATTATTCAAAGATATGAATGTTATAAATGTTCACGTGATTTAATTAAGTAAAAATAGTTTTATCCACCTCATAATTGAGGTCAGACTGATTTCAGAATACTCAATTATAATTACTATTTTACACCCATTACCGTAATATGGGAACTAATTTTATTTGTCATTTAAATTGTAAATTGGAGACCCCATAAAGTCCATATTTTTCATCATAGTATAATTCAATGACGATTCAACAAATATTCGGTCCCGTGCTACTTTCTTATATTTGTAATTTGTTCATGTTTTCACAATTTATTTCATATAGATGTACATCCCAAATCTACGTTCCCAACCAATATTCTCTTGGGGGTTACAAATTCAATAGAATACTCCAATGTGGGGACTTTACATGAATAAATTTCTATGTGGCAATTATCTGTACGATGGTTCCTTACCCCAGGGTAGCATAAATACAATTGTTTAGTGGTCAAGACCTATATGGGCTCTACTCCGAAAATTTTATGCGAAGAGGTTCTCTACCCCCTTAGAAACAAAGATGCCAAATAAGGGCCAAAAATAGAAGAAAGTGGCGAAGACTCCAAAAATGGTTTAAATCATACGATGGTTATTTATGATCGATATCATGACCTGCAAAAGCGATTTAAGGTATCTTAAATGTTCAGGAAGAATTTTTGGAAGGATAGAAATACTTTTCTTACTAAAAGTCCCATTCGCTCTACTATTATATTTGGTATTTTACTGATTGTACTCCCAAAAATTTTTGCATTTTGAGCTCTCATTGGACGGATTATTGTCACATGAAAGAAGTAGGGCCACACTTTGAAATAAGACCCATTAGTCTTTTTCGGTCATTTTTGTTTGTTTAAATGTCTGCGCATCTTCAAGATGAAGCACGATGTAGGCCCTGGAGTTGAAAGGTAGATGTCAGTTACCATCGTATTTCGCACTTATTTCATTTTTTTGGTGAAAAATTTTATATACTGAAAAATTATTATTTACTAACTGGCCCGGTCCGCGTTACCGGCCCGTAATTTTAGTCTTTAATGCTTATTATATCCCCCACCTTGGAAAGGAGGGTATATTAACTTTTTCATTCCGTTTGTAACATCCCTATATGTTCGTCATAGACTCCGTCTGTATGTCTGTTTATTTAAATTACGATAAAGCCCACATTATTTGACGTAGAGCTTCAAAATTTAGCAGAACAATTTGTACTGTGTATTGGATGGTTGGTATTGAAAATGGTCCACGTTTTGGTATAGTCCCCATATAACGGTACCTCTCGAAATTCGTTATTTTGACGATTTTTGTCACATTTCTCATCGGATTTGTCCGCGTTGCCGGCCCGTAGTTTTAGTCTTTAATGCAAATTTAGCATAGCATAATATTTCACAAATCTAGCTCATAAAGGTCAACAAATTTTAATATAAATATTGATTCGACTAAATAGAAATAAATAACTATGGAAGGAGGGCAAAATAATTTCTGAATAGTCAAAGTTAATTACGCTTTTACACCCATTACCATAGCACCTCAAATTGCGCATTAGAGTCCCCAAAAAGTCTATGTTCTTGTTCATAGTAAAATTCAATGACGATTAAACAATACCCGCGTTGTTGTCCGCCAATCGGTAAACATCACTATAGATCGGCGGGCCTGGGGACTATATGGGGACTGTACGAAAATATTTACGTATGCTGACATTTTTCTGTAAGACGGTTCTCTACTCACAAAGTAGCCTAAATACAGCAAATAATGGCCAAATCAGTTGAAAAACGTGGCCAAGACCACGGTCACAGCTGAAATCAGGGATACATTTATATAAGGGTTATACCAAAACGTGGCCCAACCAATATTCTCTTGGGGGTTACAAATTCAATAGAAAACAAAATTTTCTTTTCTGACCACCAATTAGATGTGAAAGTGGACTTGGAGATACTTTATTTAAATAAATTCCTGTGTGGCAATTATATGTATGATGGTTCCCTACCCCAGGGTAGCATAAATACAATTTTTAGCCAAATCAATTAATGAATATGGTCAAGACCAAAATGGGCCCTACTCTGAAAATTTCAAACTTTATGCGAAGAGGTTTTCTACCTCCTTAGAAACAAATATGCCAAATAATGTCCAAAATATTAAAAAAGTGACCAAGACACCAAAAAAACTTAAATCATACGATGGTTATATAAATATGAAATCGGGTTGTACCCTTATCCGTGAGTTATGATCGATATCATGACCTGCAAAAGCGATTAAAGGTATCTCGAATGTTTGGGAAGAATTTCTGCAAGGATAGAAATTCTTTTCTTACTAAGAGTCCCATTCGCTCTACTATTTTCCACCCTTTATATTTGGTATTTTTCTGATTGTACATTGGGCGGATTATTGTGACAGGAAAGAAGTAGTTCCACGCTTTGAAATGAGCCCCATTAGGGTTTTTCGGTAATTTTCGTTTGTTCAAATGTGTTCGCATCTTCCAGCTGAACCACGATGTCGGCCCTGGAGTTGAAAGGTAGATGTCAGTTAACATCGTATTTCCCACTTATTTAATTTTTTGGTGAAAATTTGTATATAGTGAAAAATTATTCTTTATTTTGTTCACAAAAAATTTACTGAATTCAATTAGATAATACAAATTGAAAAAAAATTGACAAAAGAAGAATAACACATTGAAAAAATCTTCAACTTGTTCGCTGATTTTGTACAGAAAATGTTTAAAGATCCTTATATAGTTTGTCAATAGAAAATTCGATTCCATTAAATTATTTCGACATCATCTATTCCGTTTCGCCACCACATAATTCGGTACTACACTTCCATGTAACTCGCCATCAATTTCATTTCTCAAGAAATCAAGTCAATTAAATAAATTGGTATTAATATTTGAATTCAAAAATAAAATATAAAAAACACTACAAATGTACATTAGAAAAAAGTAAGTCAAAATGGAAAAAAAATCATGCAAAATAAAACATTACTATTGTACATTTCAAAAGTCAAAATGAAAATGTTAGTATATCACATTTTTACGCGATTTTTTTGGATATTATCCTTTTCGGAGAGAAGACAATTCCGAATTTGTATGAATCGTTAAAATCAGTCCAGCGGTTCTTAAGTTATAAGCGTAGTAACTAACACAACTTTCTTTTATATAATAGAGATAGATATAGATTAAAAAGTACTGACAACGACAGTTCCTCAGCCCCAAATAAATACTTAGAGGGGGATGAAAAGTCAACAGTATCTCGTGTAATAATTTTCAAACCGATATCTCCTCTATATTGGCAAATATAAGGATTTTAGATAAATCAAAATTGTGGGCGCAAAAGTGGGCGTGGTCTATATTTTTTTCTTTAAAAACCTAACTCGGGGTATGACGAAAGTTTTTACAAAAAAATATGCAAATCGGTCCAGCCGTTTTCAACTGATTCCGTTACCAACAAACAACAATTGATTTATATATATACTAGCTGAACCCGGTGCGCTTCGCTACCCCTTTTGATTTTTTTAAGTAGAGTGGCATTTTTATTGCAAGTAGTGAATTCGAGATAGCAACATACTTCGCCGTAATAAGCGTATTTCAAATAAATTGTTGTGTTGTTTTTTAGTGTTAGCCTAAGGCGTTGTGGGTCAATGGTTCTTATTAAAATCATATCCCAATCTGATCCAATTTAAATATAATTTAAAAAAAATTACTTTTACACCAAACTGCGCCACACCTTTCATATTTAATTGAAATTGGTGCGTCAAATATGTGAAATCGGCCGAGAATATATATATGGGAGCTATATCCAAATCTTAACTAATTTCCAATTAATTTATCACAATTATTATTATAACAAAATTCCGCCACACATTCTGAATTTCATTGGAATCGGTCATATATATCGTGTTTGGTGCATAATATGTACGAAATCGGCCGAAATATATATGTTAGCTATATCCAAACCTCAACTGATTTCAATATAATTTGGCAATTTTTGCTGGTGCCAGATTTTGTCTCTCTCGCTTTGGGTGCATCAAATATGTGAAATCGGCTGAGTATATATATGGAGCTATAATCACATCTGAGCGTATTTGAATATAATTTGTCAAATGTCCATCAAATATGTGAAATCGGCGGATAATATATATGGGAGCTATATCCAAATCTGAACCGATTTTAATATAATTTGACAAATGTATATTTGTTTTAATTTCCGCTACACATTACAATTTCATTGAAATTAGAGATACATAGCATGTTTGGTGCATCAAATACATGAAATCGGTCGAAAATATATATGGGAGCTATATCCAAATCTGAACCGATTTCAATATAATTCGAAAAATTCATTTTTCTCCCGATTCCGTTACTTATTTTAAATTTCATTAAATTTGGACATACATATCTTGTTTGGTCCACCAAATACATGAAATCGGCCGAAAATGTATATGGGAGCTATATCCAAATCTGAACCGATTTCAATATAATTTGGGAAATAAATTTTTTTAGATAAAATCTATCACACGTTTCAAATTTCATTGAAATTGGGGATACATAGCGTGTTTGGTGCATCAAATGCTTGAAATCGGCCGAATATATATATGGGAGCTATATCCAAATCTGAACCGATTTCAATTTAATTTGACAAATTTATTTTCGGATTTAATTCCGTCACACATTCCAAATTTCATTGGAATCGAACATTCATATTGTGTTTGAGGCACCAAATGAACGAAATCGGTCGAAAATATATATGGGAGCTATATCCAAATCTGAACCGATTACAATATAATTTAGCAAACTTATTTTTGTTCCAAATTCCGTTACACATTCCAAATTTGGAGACTGTATCTTTAACCGATCAATAGATATGTGCATATAAAATCTAAATTTTTGGGAGGTACCTCCGATTCTGATGCTATATCTCCAGTTCCAAGTGGAAATTCAAAAATGTATATAGCCTATGTTACTTTCAGGCGATGTTGCAGTATATATGGAAATTTTCAGAAAAATCTATTCAGCAGTTTTCGAGTCCATAAATTACAAACAAACAAACAAACGTACAAACATTTTCCTCTTTTATAGATATAGAGATATAGATAAGATATGTGAACATTTTTAGAAAAACCGCTGACTAGATTCGCAAGTTACCACAGATAAAAGTATTGAAAATTGTGACCCTTTGTGGGTAAGGCATAAGAAGTTATTTGCAGATATAAATCATCTTCACAACAGATCTTTTGTTAGCAAAAATGTAGATACGAGATGAAATCCGTCCCATCTTTATAACAGATCTTATGTTAACGGAAATATTGGGATGTACCTGGTCTGAATGGAATAAAATGTTAATTTCGCGTTTTATGACCTACATGGATATTCAACATTTTGATCCTTTGAGAGAACTGGATGCTTATATCGGATTTTAAAATCGTTTTGGTTATTCAAAAATTTGACCCAGTGTAGGTGAAATACCAGAAGAAATGGTCCAATCTCTACCCTCGTTGTAAGAGATCTTGTGTTGATAGAAATATTGATATGTGCCAAGTCTGAATGAAATCGGATATTAATTTCGAGTTTTATGAGATTCATGGGTATTGGAAATTTTGAACCTGTGTGGGGGTGGTATCAGAAAGAGTGGGTCGATAAATTCCATCTTCACACCAGACCTTGGATTAATAAAAATATTGTGATGTGTGCAATTTTAAGACAATCAGACTCTTACATCACATATTATAAGAGTTATAATTAATCAAAATTTTGACCCTTTGTGGGGGAGGTACTTAATGGAGTAAGCCGATATTGTCCATTTTCGTACCTAACCTAGCACTGACGCAAATAGTAGGATTTGTAAAGTTGGAGCGAAATTGGATTATCGTTTCTCTTTCTATGCAATAAATTATTTTCTTTGAAAATTTAGACATTTTATGTGGGAGGTACCAGAAGGAGTGGACCGATATTGCCCATCTCCGAACTCAATCTAAGATTGACAATATATTACGATGTACCAACTTTGGAACAAATCGGATACTCCCTTCGAGAGTTATCGTGCGCACCAGCCAGCCAGCCAGACAGACGGACGGACATCGGTAGATCGACTCCAAATGTCCTGAAACGGATTTCGATTTCTTTGTGTGAACCCTTGCATGTCATAAAAATCTCTATACTACGTTCTTAGTATGTAAAACTGTTGCCAGACTTAAGGTGAGAATACATGAAACGCTTCTTTGACTGGCATAAGTCATCCTCTGGCTGCGTCGGAAAAGAACAAAGGAACGTAGGGCCAAAATCGAACTAAGTCAACCTAAAACTCCTTTGTTCCTCTACGAAGAAGCCAGCCGATGACTTAAGCCAGTGAAAAAAGCGTTTTATGTATTGTCACCTTTAGTTTTTGTGAAGATAAATTTTACTGTAGTTTAGCTTAGATTATTTAACCTTTTAATTGTTAACTGACTGAGGCTCTAATGTAGCCGGTTTCCCAAGTCTACTCCCTGCGTTACGGGAAGGTGGCCCTCTCGGTCGGCGCATATAATACAAAGACTGAATTTCAATTGTACGTTTGATTATTTAACAGACTGTTTTGGTAAGAAAAGTTGCTTTCAATTGAATCGTTCGCGTTAAAATGTATTCGTTTTAATTTGGGTTTTTATAAATATTTTGAATTCTCTTATCCACTCCCGAAAAGCTTTGATATGTCAGCGTTTCTATAAACATTGTTTTTTTTTTAATTTTTTATTTAATTCCATTTGGAGTTGTGTTGGTCGTGACAAAATAAAATTTAAAAATGTCAAGACATCATTCGAAGAATATAGTCCTGCAAGATGCACCAACAACGAAACTGATGTGTAAAAACAGTTCATATATAAATTCCCCATCCCACACATACAATTTTAGCGTGATTCTGTAACAAACAGCCAATTTCTTTTCAAAACGAAGTGCCCCTTCCTATCGTTTTTTCTGACATTTTCGTTTGTATTTTTTCGTTACAAAAACCAAAAACTCGTTTGTCACTGACACAAAAAAACATCGCCAAAATTTCAAACGAAAGAAAAATACCGACGATTCTTAGCCATGTCCGTCTGTCTGTTGTAATCACGCTATCTTTCGAACGAATTGAGATAGAAGGCTAAAATTTTGCACACATGTATACTTTGCCAGTAGGCAGGTTAAGTTCGTAAATGGGCCATGTATATTCGGTATTTCGATGATTTTAGCGACATTGTTCACCGGAATTGTTTCAAATTAGCTATTTGAAGTTCGAAATGGATACTACAGCCTAAGACAGAAAATTGTCTGTGCAGGTCTACGTCTTCGTATAGACTCCATATAACGGTATGGTATGGCATTTGAAGTTCGAAATGGATACTACAACCTAAGGCAGAAAATTGTCTATGCAGGTCCACGTTTCGCATAGCCCCCATATAACGGTACCTCCCTATATTCGGTATTTTGATGATTTTAGCGACATTTTTCACCGGAATTGTTTCGAATTTGGTATTTGAAGTTCGCAATGGATACTACAGCCTAAGACAGAAAGCTGTCTATGCAGGTCCACGTCTTCGTATGGCCCCCATACGAAAGGTACTCCCGATATTCGGTATTTTGATGATTTTAGCGACATTATTAACCGGAATTGTTTCGAATTCGGTATTTGAAGTTCGTAACGTATACTACAGCCCGAGACAGAAAATTGTTTTTGCAGGACCACGTCTTCGTATAGCCCCCATATAACGGAACCTTCCGATAATCGGTATTTTGGTGACTGTAGCTACATTATTTACCAATTTGTTTTTCTAAGTTTCACATTTGAATATTGTAATGGCTTATGAAAAAAATTACCTATGCAGTTCCGTGTCATCGTATAGACCCTAATATAACGGATACATTCGGTATTTCTAAGATTTTAACGGATTTTATTGTTTTTGAGAATTGCCAAATTCGTTCCAAATGGCGGAGGGTATTCAAAGTTCGGCCCGGCCGAATTTACAGCTTTTTTACTTGTTATTTAGTAATTTGGTCGGAAGCAAGTCATTTTGGTCGGATTTTGAGGAAATTTTGATTGGATTTATTTTTTGTGGCAACACTGTTTAAAAGACTTCTGTTTTTGGCTGCCTACAAGGGTTTACCAACCAACGCCACTATCTACCATAAACGTACAATTTTCGTACTCTTTAGCCATATCTGATTGGCACGAGTCAATCCGTTCTTACCCTGCCAACCTAAGGTGTCAGTCAATAATGCGATCAATTACCAGCAATGTTCAGTTGCGGCGACCATCTGACGAATTAATGCCGAAATACCGGCAACTGTCGGTATTGACAAATTTCAGGCGATTGCGATGTCATGAACAGAGGCGCACCACCCAAACCCACCATACCAGAATTGTGGAATCATTAACAAGACACGCAGTAAATGAGTGCGTGCGTGGATGTGCACGCCAGCACAGGCGAGACTTGAACCAGCAAACAGCAGCATTAGAAACCTAATGACAACACAACTCCCGTCCTACTTGCATCCATCCATCCACTCAATCATTCGATTGCAATGCATAAACAAATGTCAATATGTATGTATGTATGTATGTATGTATTTATGTATGTATGTGTGTATGTACGCATGTATGCATATGCAGTTGCTATTGCTTTCATCAATAAATCCACAATTTGGTTGTAATTGAAATCGAAAGTGAAGCACATTTGCATAATTCAAATTAATGCGAACTAATCGAAAACGTACAGCGCACCGGGCACCGGGCACCGGGCGAGTCCGCCCACTTGCCCCTGTCCTCTGCATGACGTTGACTATTTGCAATTGACATAATAAGCTGTGGTTTGTGGCATCGCATAGACGTTCTACCGGTCTGCGAAGATTTCGACTTTTCGCTGGCAATGTCTTCGCCTGCCGCCAGGCGATCGAGTACCAGTGTCAGAAATTGGAGTAGAATTTCGTCACAAGCCAGATTCACTTGTTCGGGTAAACAAACCAGTGCGGCATTCGTTGTCACTGCAAGTGTTGAGTGGCTGCATCCTTTGCCGCGCCACACAGTGCCATTGCTGATGGTAACCTGTAGTGGTTAATCAGACGACGAGGTAAACAGCAGTCAAGATACTGCTGCATAGCGGCATTAGAAGTTGCAAAAAGAACCGCACTCACACACACACACACACACTTCCATTAGGCTCGTGCTCTAGACAATTCTGTTTGGCATAACATGCAAGCACCAACATATCGCACACTAGGGTGTGAGTGAGTGTGTTTGTGCCTGCACATGTACACTTGTTGCCTCATCGACAATCTGTGTGCTGTGGCACCGCCGGATAAACGGTGACAACGCCGGACGCCTTCTTCATTTCCATGTGCTCGAATAGGGGAGGCTCCACACACATCACCCGATGCTTAACGGAATCTTGGGTGAATATAAATATACGCAGGATTTCGACTATTGGATTATAAACCATTCAGCACTTGTTCTGTGAACATACAACGCCCATAAACCTACACAGCGGGGAAATTTGCCGAGGTCGAATCAAAAATTTTAAGAAGAATATTCTCCAAAAAGAAACAAAACAACAACAACATGTTCTTAAAGGTAAGCCCCGGAATGGTCATTGGAAATCTATTTCTACTTGACATTTAACATCGCCTTTTGCATATTCCAGTCTGTCATTTGCTTAGTGGCCATTGCCCATTTGGCTGTAGGTATTGAACTGAAAGCTGAACCCGACTATGGACCAGTCGCCTATGAGTTCCACTATTCTGTGCACGATCCTCACACTGGCGACATCAAAAGCCAAAAGGAGAGCCGCAAAGATGACAAAGTCGAGGGATCGTATGAACTGATCGATTCAGATGGTCACCGCCGATTGGTCACCTACAAGTCGGACGCTCACAGTGGCTTCGAAGCTGTTGTCATCCGCGAGCCGACTAATATCAAGATACCCGTACCGGAGCCCCACCACAAGATCTTGACAGCTGCCAAAGTCATTACCCCCATTCATCTCACTGGCATTAAGCCTGCACCCTTGGTACATTACGCCCCCAAGCCGGCACTCCTCATCAAGCCCGTCGAAGGACATGCTCCATCACATGGCAACTTTGTGTCATTCTCCGGGCCAAATCACAAATACAATTACTAGAAGAATGGCGACTGACGATGCTCCGTGACTAATTTGCAAATTGACGACAACCACAATTCCGGCCTAACCCTCCAAACAGACCATTACCAACCACTCTGTATACCATCGCATCATGTCCAATCATTTTCACATCCACACACATTCAGCCATACTTACAATTTAATAACAGATTTAAAAAAAAACAACTGAAATCAAACGACAGTTAACTCTAAAGGGTACCACTACTTTCATCCTTCCATATTTGATATCCGAATCCTGTCAACAGACTACGCCATCTGATAGTCACTTCTTCCTTATCTAACGTCATGCATTTATAAACCTTCTTATGATTATTTTGTAATTTTATTTTAGACATTCAGGTAAACAACAAAAAAAAACATAACTGTAAATAAAGTGTTGCAATGGAACTGCATCATCGTATGAGCATGGTTCTATAGAAGAACGCAAATATCGATGAGTTTTATTTGAGTTGCATTGTTAGTCAGTCGGTGGATGTTTTCCGACAGACTATGTGAAGGAAAAACAAAAAAGTAAAAAAGCTGTAAGTTCGGCCGGGCCGAACTATGAATACCCTCCACCATTTGGAAAGAATTTGGCAAATTTTCAAAGAAATAAAATCCGTTAAAAATTTTGTTAAAATCTTAATAATACCGAATGTAGCCGTATATGGCATGGGTTGTTGTATCCATTATGAACTTCAAATGCCAAATTTGAAAAAAAAATAAATAATGTCGCTAAAATCATCAAAATACCGAATATCGGGAGGCACCGTTATATGGGGGCTATACGAAGACATGGACCTGTACAGACAATTTTCTGTCACAAGCTGTAGCAGCCATTACGAACATCAAATACCAAATGTGGAACAATTCCGGTGAATAATGTCGCTAAAATCATCAAAATACCGAATATCGGGAGGCACCGTTATATGGGGGCTATACGAAGACGTGGACCCACATGGCCCATTTTCAATACTAAAATTTCTGCAGACATAATATACATTTGAGTACAATTTTATCGATCTACTTCTTTTCGTTTGGATGCTACAGTGATTTCCACAGACGGATAGACGGACGGACATCGCTAAATCGACATAGAATTTTATGCTGATCAAGAATGGGTGTCTTAAATGTGTATTTCGAGGTGTTACAAAAATATAGTAACACATCAGTTGAGAATTGTTTGTCCGAATTGACTCAAATTTTCTTTTGGTTATTTGTAATTATAGTGGAATGTAATTCATGAATGAAAATTTTGAAAAAAGACTCTAGAAAAATCGCGGAAGTAAAAGACTTAAATTTTCTATATTGATAAGGAATTTCGTACGGGGCCGACTATGTAATACCCTACAACACTACAATATGTTAGAAGCCAAATCCATGTGGAATTAGGTTTTGACTAGGGACATTTGCCAATATTCATGCACTCCGTCGTGCTCTTAGTTGGTGTAGTCCATTTTACAACTAAATATAGTCCAATGGTCATCCAAAATGCTAGAATTCTTCACTGTCCTTAACTCTCTTCACAGGCGTGTCGATAGGCTTCAATTGTGTGATCGGAAAAACATTTCTGTTTTTGGTTAATTTGAACCCCTAAATATTTTGCGATCATCTCCAAAAGCAAGAAGCCCCTCCGTATCTCAAAATTTAGACTCATCTATATGATTTGCTTGTCTACGATATTTGGCTATATTCGTCAACGAAATCAGCATAAAAAAGGCCAATAGGCCTAGCCCTTCTGAGCCCAACCCTATCCTTGTGAAAATTTCGTGAGGATCGGACGATATTTGCAATCCTTATATAATAATCCCAACCTGTGTTGTAAGGTGAAAAAATATTATAAATCAAATTGAAAAAATCGCATGCAATAAAAAATAAAAATATGTCACAAAATACTTCAAATCTATATTAACATCATTATTGCCATATTTTTCTGCGATGTTTTTTGATTTCATACTTTTATGTCAAGAGGGCATTCTGAATTGGCAAAATTTGTCAAAATCGGTCCAGCCATTCTTGAAATATAAGCATTCTAACTAACATCCCCTTCCTTTGTATATATTTCACTATATATATCCGATCCGCATCTACGTAACGTTCAGAATTGACCCGTTCGTCTATTTGTGATTTCGCCGGTACTAAAAATATTCGCGGCTTAATAGAAAATTTGACTTTTATTTAACACAAATATTGTGGCCTATTTCACCCACTAAATATTATCCGACGACCATCAAAATTGGAAGGCTTCTGCCCAGCCCTAAGCTCTAGCCCCATGCTAACTTCCGTAGATTAACTGTTCACACAAGGCTTGAAAATTTTGAAAAGCTTTTTATGAACTTTGAGTATGTTGATGGTTCTCCAAAACGTAAAAAGTCCTCGGCAATTGCTTCTGGTGAAAATTTAACAACTTTAAATTCACCATCTGTGGCTCCGCCACGCAAAAACCTGGGAACTTTGCACACAGAGAATCAACTCGCGCCTCCGGCGCTATACTCATCTGTATGCTCTAATCTAAATACTGTAACAGCTTCGAGTCCTAGTGTAAAGACTCCGGTTGAAGTCCAATCTTCAGAAGTTACCGCTAATAATCCACAGATTCCGCCTTCAATAATCATATGTGCTCCAGAAAATGCTCCTTCTACTAGTAATAACGATTTAATCGTAGTTGCTCCCAGAAAAAGTATATTTGTTTCTAGACTACATCCTAGTACTTCTGTAGATAACATTAGTAATTATATCAAGTCCAAAATTCAAAATGTTCTTGATAATGATTATAACATTTTGAAATTTAACTCATCTATACCACGTGATTTATATTCATTTAAAATAACGGTTCTGAATGAGAAGAGAAAACCAACCGAACGGTTTGGCTGTTGATTCAATTCTAGTTTTATTTCAAAAATATTTTCCTTACGTACTACTGAAACTAATCTAACTTAACCTAGTCGCAGCCACACAATTGTTCTTATCTATTCTAATATTGAATGGAGAACATTGCAGGGCTGCTTTACATTTCATTCAAGTGATCTTGTGCATCTACTGAGCGCATCGATATCTGTGCGTGTGGGTCATAACCTTTATTATCTGACACATTATCGTATGCGTCAGCGCACAAGATCACTGAATTCTTCATATGTGATATTTTATGGCGGCTGGGAAATATTTAATTTTAGAACATTTATTTTTTATTGCTACATTTTCCCAGCGCCTCAATCGCACTCAAAAGTATGTACAAAGTATTTTGTACATTCTCCCGGGCGGCTTAAATGTGTATGTTAATAGTGGACTGTATTTTTATAAAGTTGAATAAATGTATACTATAAAATATTTAAATATAAAAATATGAAAAGTAAACTAACTATATATGCTCAAACAATATAAATATTCAATTAAGTGACTGCTTACAGGAAACGACTCCATTTCTTTGTCCAGTCCTTCTTGCAATTGCCACCACCTTTATCTGCCGGCTTCATTCTCCATACCGCATTAATAGACCATCGATGCAGACCGCCATCATTCTTATCGGAAAGGATTACCATTGGCTCCATGGTACGCTCTGCTTTGTCGTCTTCTGTTTTCACGGCCATTGATGATTTGCTATTGATTCCGCTAAGGCCTTCAGGAACTGGAAACAGAGAACTTTGTTTGTTTTTTCCCACTTCTTCGATAAATTCATTTCCATACTCGTTGGAACTGATGGGACCTTCTGTGCGTAACTCCTTTATTCCTTTTTCCTTTACTCCAATATAATTATATTTTTCGAGTTCTTCATTGTTCAGGGTGGAATTTTCTTCTTTTTCTTTCCGTTCCTCAAAATGAGGACTTGCCGGCGGGAAACACTTCACAATATTTCCTTCTAAACATCGAATCTGTTTTAGATTAACAGCATTATGTCCCTTTCTACACTTGCTAGTTGCTTGGACAGGTCATCTTTCTCAGCTTCCAAGACTCGTCGCGCTCTTTCCGAGCTAGCCAATTTTTCATTGACTTTCTTTAACTTCGTTTTTAGATGTCGCACTTGATCATTCTGAACTCGATGTTTTTCTTCGAATTGTTCCTTCTTGGCCCGCAGGTTTTCTTCAGATTTGGCGAGCAGATATTTTTCGTGGGTCTTCGCATTTCTCAATATCGTTTCACTTTTTTCCACTTCGATTATTAGTTGAGAACGCAATTCGATTGCTTGTCCCAGCAGAGATTGTAAATTATTTTCATAGGCTTGCATTTGTTCGTGCAAACCATCTTCCAATTCTCTGTCGTAATCTTCCTTTGTTTCGACATAGTTGAGTTGTCTGTTTTCTTCCACTTGCTCTTCCCAAGTTAAATGGTCATATTTCAGCGAGAGTATCCATCGTGATGGAGGTTTCATCGAATCTTCGATTTCTTCATCGATGTCCAAGCCTGTGTAATTGCGACTCCGGGTTGCTAAAAGCTTCATTGCTGATAACATACACATATCCACATCACAGGACAATGTCTTCATATGGGTTGGAAGATATTTTTGGTGTACCCTCAAGTACCGTCGTAACTGGTAATATGTGTTTTCTACCAGTACCTTCCATGCCGCGACGTATTTCACCTTTTCAAAGGCTGACGTCGACGTTAATAGCTGGAAATAGTCTGCCAAAGTGGTGATATTTTCTTCCATTTTTTTATTAATTTTTTATTTAAATGTTTTAGATGGGACTATTTGTCCTCTTTTAAAAATTTTTTTATATTGCCTTCTTGGCTTTTTTCGATTTTTTCAGTTGGGACTTTGATGTCCTCTTTTCCAAAATTGTATATTTTTTTGTGGGACTGTTGTTGTCCTCTTTTTGTTATGTTTTTTTTTTTTTAGTTTGCCCCGTGGGTCTTTTTTTATATTTTTAAATTTTGCCTTTATGGCTCTTTATAATTTTATCCCTCAACGGATTTTTATTGGTAGCTATTCTCCTCTTTTTTGAAGAATAGCTACTTCTGCTTATAGTGAGTCTCTTACCACTGGTGGGGGAAAACTCCTACTATTTTATTTTTGTGGTCGCTAATTCGTTTCACTTTGACAAAAGTGAAGGCTCGAAGGACCAATGAATGAGAAAAGAAAACCAACCGAACGGTTTGGCTGTTGATTCAATTCTAGTTTTATTTCAAAAATATTTTCCTTACGTACTACTGAAACTAATCTAACTTAACCTAGTCGCAGCCACACAATTGTTCTTATCTATTCTAATATTGAATGGAGAACATTGCAGGGCTGCTTTACATTTCATTCAAGTGATCTTGTGCATCTACTGAGCGCATCGATATCTGTGCGTGTGGGTCATAACCTTTATTATCTGACACATTATCGTATGCGTCAGCGCACAAGATCACTGAATTCTTCATATGTGATATTTTATGGCGGCTGGGAAATATTTAATTTTAGAACATTTATTTTTTATTGCTACATTTTCCCAGCGCCTCAATCGCACTCTAAATTGTATGATCTAATGTTAAAAGATTCTTTTTGGCCAGATGGTACATTGGTAAAAGAATTTGAATTTAGAAAAAGGCGAAATTTTGTAAAACCAATAACGTTACCTTCTGATTCGAATGTCCCAAAAAACTAACTAAAAATATATCTTTGCTTTATCAAAATGTTAGAGGCCTAAACACTAAACTTAAAAATACATATTTAAAGTCTTTTGAATCAGATCTTAAAATTCTCGTTTTTACAGAAACTTGGCTTAAACCGGATATCCGTGATACTGAAATCTTATCCGATCAATACTAACTTTTTAGAAATGATAGGTTAAATAAAGTTGGTGGAGGTGTACTCATAGCAGTTCACAATTCCATTTCCTCTGAGCGTGTTATGCTTACTGATAGTCAAGATGTTGAATTTGTATGTGTGAAATTATCTTACATTAACCAAACTATTTACATAACATGTTCATATATTCCTCCAAATTCTGATTCAAACATTTATTTAAAACATTCTGAATTAATTAAAAACGTTTCACATATTCACTCGCCAAATTCTGAATTAATTTGTCTTGGAGATTTTAACTTACCAAATACATCGTGGATCCTTGATGATGACACGGCACATTATGTACCTGTTTCGTCAACAGTACGGTCTAACGATATGGAAAATTTTTGGCAAAATATTTTTGACCAAGGTCTATTTCAAATCAATAATATTTATAATTTTAAAGGTAAAATATTAGACTTAGTGTTTTCTTCATCCGTTAATACTTCATTAAGTAAATGTTCACCTTTTGTAGAACCGGAATATAAATATCACCCAACACTTGTCATAGACCTTGAACTTAATATTCAAACAAATTATGCAAAACCACAAACTAAGCCTCACAAATTAAATTTTTCTAAGACTAATATTGATCTCCTTCGTTCTATATTGTCCAATTCAAGTTGGTCTCATGAAGGTGACATTGAATTGCAAATTTCAAATTTTATAGCGTACTTAAAAATGCGTTAACTATATCAGTTCCATTATTGAAGTTCTATCCTGACTCAGGACCAGTTTGGTTTACCCCACACCTTAGACGCTTGCGCAACATAAAAAGTAGGTTATTTAAAAAATTTAAAGAATGTAATACCACTTTAAATTATACAAAATATTCACAAGCTCGAAGTAAATATAACATTGAAAATTTAAAGTCTTATTCGATTTATTTAAGAAAAGTGAAAAATAACTTTCAGAAGAGTCCTAAAAGCTTTTATAAATTTGTAAATTCAAAACGTAAAGTCCGCGAATTTCCTGGTAGCATGAAACTTGGTTGCAGGGAATCAGGGGACCACCTTGGAATAGCAAATTTGTTTGCTGACTTCTTTCAAAATACTTATTCTAAGCCTTCATCCAATCATAATGACAATTATGCTTATAATATTAGTAGATTAAATTATTTCCCCCAAATTATTCTGTCTGAGGAGGAGGTTTTAAATGGTCTTCTATCGTTAAAAAGTAGTAATTCCCCTGGTCCTGATGGAGTACCTGCTTACATTTTAAAATCATGTGCATATGAGCTTTATTTACCTCTAACCACTATATTTAATTATTCTTTGACATCTGGTTATTTTCCTAAAGTATGGCGATCTAGTTTTATTATTCCTTTGCATTAAGCTGATAATAGAAGTGTCGTCGAAAATTATAGGGGTATTGCAAAATTAAGTGCAATACCGAAATTGTTTGAGTTTTTAGTCTCGCGGAGACTAACGCACTTTGTTTCGTCTATAATATCGCCTTACCAACATGGATTTGTAAAGGGTAGGTCAACTGTAACTAATTTATTAGAAATTATATGTTATGTACACAGGGGGTTTTCAATAAAATGCCAAACTGATATTATATATACTGATTTCAGTAAGGCTTTTGACAAAGTGGATCACACATTATTATTACATAAACTTGACAAAATGGGTTTCGCAACATTATTTTTATCATGGATATCCTCTTATTTGCAAGGGCGTACACAGAGAGTTTCTTTCACTAATGTTCTTTCTAAACAGATAACTGTGTACTCTGGTGTCCCCCAGGGTAGCCATTTAGGTCCTCTACTTTTTGTACTGTATCTAAATGACCTTCCTACGGTTATACGTTACTCTAAGATCCTAATGTTTGCTGATGATGTCAAACTTTTTTGTAATATGGACTCTCACATTAGTTCCCTTAACTTGCAACATGATATCTACTGCCTTGTTAATTGGTGCAGTGCTAATGGTATGACGCTAAATCTCAAGAAATGTAAAAAACTGTCTTTGTTTAGAACACAACCTTTTCAAAGTGATTACCTCATTGGTTCTTACAAATTGGACAATGTAGACTCATTCGTTGATCTTGGTGTAATTTTAGACAATAAATTGCGTTTTAATTTGCATATTGATTCATGTGTAAATAAAGCCAAGTCATTGCTGGGTTTTATAAAAAGATGGTCAAAAGAATTTGACGATCCTTATGTGACTAAGTGTTTATTTATTAGTTTGGTTCGGCCCACTTTAGAATACGGTTGCGTATTGTGGAGTCCTTTTTATAAAACATATTCTGCTAAATTGGAATCAGTACAAACCCAATTTCTTTTATTTGCTCTCAGAGGATTAGGATGGGATACAAATGATACACTTCCACCATATGAGAATCGCCTAAAACTAATTGATCTTCCGACACTGGAAAAGAGACGTTTAATGTTAAGAGCTTTATTTATTATAAAACTTTTGCGTGGCGAAATCAATTCACAGTTTTTAACCGGTGAATTAAATTTTAATATTCCTGCTCGTAATACTCGAAATTACATACCACTTAAACTTTGCTTGGCTAAATCCAATTATGAATCTTATAATCCTATGAGGTCTTTATGTGATATCTACAACAAATTATATAATGAGATATCATTGACAGACCCTTTGCATGTCATTAAACACACTATTTTACATCTTTAGTATTAAAGCAAGCAGTTGCCAGATTCTCTATTATCTACTCTTATTTGTTATATGTTGTTTTATTTCCTGTGTGTTGTCTTTATTTGTGAATCTAAACAACCGGCTGATGTATAACTGTAGCTGGTTTCCCTAACGTACTAACCCTCCATAGTTCGGACTATGGGGTGTACGCGCTCCCTACGTAATTGGGAGGTGGCCCCCTCGGTCGGCAGGGGCGGGTGAGAGTGGCGTTGGGACCGATCGAAAAAAAAAACTGCAAAATCAGTAATTTTTTTATAAAAAAATTTTTCCTAAATATTATGCGATCATCTCGAAAAGAAATAGGGTTCTATTCTGACCCTAGCCCCACCTCCATTCCAAATTTCGTGAGGATCGGGCCATAATTGCGACCTGTAGAGTGATTACAATTTAACATGGACAGACGGACGGACGGACATACATAGCTAGATCGACTCAGCTCGGCGAGATAGGAAGATCCATATATACTTTCCTATGTGGGAAACCAATATTTCATGGTGTTACATAATTTTTGGCCCAATCAAACTTATAATACCCCCAACACATAGTGTTGTAGGGAATAAATACATCTCAAAGCATCAAAACATTTAAAATCTCAACGTACTTTTAAATTGGGCCTATGCATAATGGGGAACAATAGTAAATTAAATAGTAAACAGTTACTGCCGGTATTGATTTCACAATACTGAAGACTTTAAATGTCAAATTACAGTTAATTCGGTAGAAATTATAACAAAAACATACAAAAGGACGAATGTTTAGCGGTATTATTATACCTAAACGAAACGTATAATTTCTAACTTACTAGGAATATTGTATAAATGTTCAAAGATTAAACTAAATATTTCGTCTTCATTCTGATTTTAACGAACGGCCACATACACAGACGGATATAGATTAATTGACATAGGATTTTGAACAAACATGGTCTTCTAAAAGTTACAAATTCTAAATTACTTTTGATTTGAAAAATATTGCCAAGACCTTTTTAATACTGACAATTGAGGTTTGAAAATTTAATAAAATACGATGATATAACGAATATAAAGAGGTACTGATGAATAGGAAATAAATCATAAAGTAGACTTTTCGTAATTGTTTTAACAAATGATTTATAACCTCGAAAATGCTTTTGAGGCCTTCAAAATACCTCAAATCGGTAGGCTATATGGGTAATCAGTATTAAAGGACTAGACTTAAGTGTACTTCAATCATAAAATGCCACATTGGAGCACATTTATTCGACGAATATTGGGAGATAATATTATATGAGGGCTATATCTTCTCCTATAACGGGCTATATCTATAGGGCTATATCTTCTCCCACGGCCTTCTCCTATAATTCTCCAATCGATACAATGACAAATTTATAATGTCGGGTGCATGCATTAAAACTTTATGAACTGTGGGTAGAAGATAGTGCCATGGATATCTATTTGTTAACTCTTTAGCAGTTTCCAGTGCAAAGGCTTTACATTTTTCGACATTAATATTATACCCAGAAGACAATGCTTGCAATAATATTGAACACCCCTCAATTACATCTTTATCAATCTCATATTCCATGTCACTAGCACCATACAACTGACAAACTTGCAGCGAAGTCACTTCAGTATGTTGGGCATAACACACATCTGACAAAATCTGAAAGTTAAATAAGCACTTTTATAGTCTTAGGACCATTACTAATGGCGTGAAAAAAATCACATTGGAGGATTCAGGGGGGAAAACAATTAAAACTTTAACTGAAATCCAATTTTATTTTCAAAATTAATCTTGAAGGCAACTCGGAACACTCACATCTTCTACATTATACACGACTACTAAACATACAAATTACTGCATAAGTCAATAATTTGCTTTTCAATAACTATGCCAAGATTTGTCATTTTAAAAAGTATTTAATTTTGTAATACAGTTCTATTTTTACTCCACTTTTGCACTGATCCCACTGAAAAAAGCATCTAACCACATTTTCTCTTTTTATACCCTCCACCTTGGAAAGGAGGGTATATTAACTATGTCATTCCGTTTGTAACATCCCTGAATATTCGTCGTAGAGACGATGTCTGTTGAAATCACGATACAGCCCACATTATTTGACGTAGAGTGTCAAAATTTAGCAGAATAATTTTTATTGTGTCTAGGATGGTTGGCATTGAAAATGAGATATATCGGTCCAACGTTTGGTATAGTCCCCATATAACGGTATATCCCGATATTCGGTATTTGGATGATTTTTGCCACATTTTTCCACGGATTTGTCTGATGATTGGTATTTGTAGGTCATAATGGGTCCTAGTTCGTGCGGCGAAACATTGCATGTATAGGTCCACGTTTTGATATAGCCCCCATATAACGGTACCTCCCGATATTCTGTATTTTGATGGTTTTGACCACATTTTTTTACGGAATATTGTATGCATAGGTCCACGCTTTTGTACAGCCCTATATAGCGGTACCTCCCGATATTCGCCATTTTGATGAGTTTTGCCAAATTTCCCCACGAATATGTTTAAAAATGTTTATTTGTGGGTCATAATTGGTTCTAGTGGTTCCATTACCCTAAGGTGGAGGGTATTAAAAGTTCGGCCCGGCCGAACTTAATGGTTTTTTACTTGTTTTATGGTATTCTCGAAGTGGGCCGTTAGAACGAAGACATGATTATTATGTTTTCTAAAAAGCTTAACCCCTTAGGAGCTCATGTGTACACATTTGACAATAAATATATGATGTTCATTTCTTGAACATACCTACCCTTGGTCACAATTTTCAATAGACTTTGCCCTTACTTAGCATCTTGGCTTCTAAGGGGGTAGAAGACCACTTCGCACAAATTGTTCAATGTCAATGTTTCGGAGTAGCGCCCATATAAAAAACCCCTGATTTTACCTATTTCGAGAGATTTGATTATATATTTTCGAATCGATTTGGCTTATAATGTATGTTTAAGCGACTTTGGGGTAGAGAACAATATTACATGGGTCTATTATAGACAGTTGATGTATACTTTTTAATATATGCGCTATAATATTTTGATTTTTAACTCTCAAATTAAAACCTTTGGCTGAAAACTAGGATCAGGTTTTTTGAAACACCATAAATTGGTCGGTACATGAACCTGTATTGACATTTTTGCGATGCGGTGAATGTTTTATCGGTTATAACAACCATCCGATACAAAGTATCAATTCGACAACAGTAAAATACATTCAAGTAAATGTTTTTAACCTACATAATTCCGTTCGTTCCGTGCCGATCAAGATTATATATGCTATGATACAACTTAATATACGCTCTATAGTATTTTGGATGCTATAAAAAATATTACAGACAGTTAGTTCTTCCGGTAATTTGTTAATACTTTCGAATATTTATCTGAACCTCTTTCCCACGACTTTTGATAAATCTCTTCATATCTTAATGACATCAAAATAATTGCCTGAAAAAACAATCTTCAGCTAATAGTGGCAAAGAAATGCATTCTGAATTGGATTCTTCCGGAAATACATGATTCATTTCTGGGTATAGTTCTGATAACGTGTATTTCTGCAATTAAACCATTAAGCGAGCGGGTGGTAACGAAATATAATGGGTTTTATCATTTCGTCTTTCTGGTTTTCGCCAAGCGCCAACATTGCTTTCTTCTCATTTTGCAACTATTTGACGCTGATTGTTTCTGCTGTCAGAAGTAAATAGTCATTCTGTTACAATCTTGGTAAGATATGTATGTATATGTATATGTAATGTAAAATCGGTAGGTTGCAAATTATAAGAAACTATGTATCAGCACAAAACAAACTTATCATTTTCTTTTTAATTGATTTGCATTAAAAGCGAATTCTGTCCAATCGAACTAAACCAGTAGGTCATCGTGCTCATAAAAAAACTATTTTTTTAACAGATTCGTAAATGCAATGCATAATAATGGTAATTTTGGGAAAGTGTGGAGCTACGTTTACATTTTGCTATTAAGTTATAATCTCGACTGTGTAATTTAAAACAAGTAAAAAAGCAGTAAGTTCGGCCGGGCCAAACTTTGAATACCCTCCACCATTTGGAACGAATTAGAAAATTTTCAAAAAAATAAAATCCCTTAAATTTTATTTTAAATCTTTACAATATCTAATATAGGAAGGTGCCGATATATGGGGGTATATATGATATTGTGGACCTATTAAGACAAAACTATGTCTGGGTGTAAAGTACTCACAAGGAACTCCTTGTGTTGATTTTCAGATAATGCCATTGAAAAAGTGGCTAAAATCATCAAATTACTGAATATCGGGGGTATCGTTATATGGGAGATATACGATATTACGGACATATATAGACAATTCCCTTTCAGGGGGGTAAAGTGCTCACAAAGAACTCCTTTTGTGGATTTTCAGACAATACGATTTGAAAATGTGGCCAAAATCATCAAAATACCGAATATCGGGGTACGTTATATGGGTGCTATACGATATCATTAACCTATATAAAGAATTCTCTGTCGGGGGGTAAAGTGCTCACAAAAACCCCAGTGTGTACGATTTCCGTTGAAAAATGTGGCTAAAATCATCAAAATACCGAATATCGAGGGTACCGTTATATGGGGACTATACGATATCGTGGACCTATATAGGTAATTCTCTGCCGAGGTATAAAGTACCCACAAGGAACTCCTTGTGTGGATTTTCAGACGATTCCGTTGAAAAATGTGGGTAAAATCATCAAAATATCGAATATTGGGGGATACCGTTATATGGGGTATATACGATATCGTGTACCTATATAGATAATTCTGTGCTGAGGTATAAAGTGACCACATGGAACTCCTTGTGTGGATTTTCAGACAATTCCGTTGAAAAATGTGGGTAAAGTTATCAAAATACCGAATATCGGGGGTGCCGTTATATGGGGGATATACGATATCGTGGACCTATATAGACAATTCTTTTTCAGAGGGTAGAATACTCACAAGGGACTCCTTCTGTTGAATTTCAGAATATAAACTTACGGTGAGAATACATAAAACACACACACACATATATATATATATATATATATATATATATATATATATATATATATATATATATATATATATATGTGTGTGTGTGTTTTATGTATTCTCACCGTAAGTTCATCGTTCGTAAATCGTTTCTATAAAATCGTTCTCTACGCTTGTTTGACCCTCAATTATTATAATGATTTTAGCGACAAATAGGCTATATAAATTTTAGATGTTACAGAATCGGAGGTTCCTTCAAAAAAATTAGAACTTCTATTCACATATATATTGATTGGCTACCCATACAGTCTTCAAATTTAGAATGTGTAAAGGAATTTGGTACAAAAATAAATTTGGCTCTATATATTAGTGTGGTTTGAATCAGTAATGGCTTGAATTTCGCATTTCGAAATCGTACATTTTTATACCCTCCACCATACTATGGAGGGTATATTATTTTTGTCATGCCGTTTGTAACACCTCGAAATACTCATGTCAGACCCAACAAAGTATATATATTCTTGATCAGCGTAAAATTCTAAGTCGATTTAGCCATGTCTGTCTATCTGTCCTCTGTCCGTCTGTCTGTTGTAATCACGCTATCTTTCGAACGAATTGAGATAGAAGGCTAAAATTTTGCACACATGTTTATTTTCCAGTAGGCAGGATAAGTTCGTAAATGGGCCATGTAGGTCCACGTTTTCATATAGCCCCCATATAAAGGTACCTCCCAATATTCGGTATTTTGATGATTTTAGCGACATTATTCGCCGGAATTGTTTCAAACTTGGTGTTTGAAGTTCTTAATGGATACTACAGCCTAAGACAGACAATTGTCTGTGCAGGTCCACGTCTTCGTATAGCCCCCATATAACGGTACCGCCCAATATTCGGTATTTTGACGATTTTAGCGTCATTATTCACCGTAATAGTTTTAAATTACGCATTTAAAGTTCGTAATGGGAACTAGTCTGTGACAGAAAATTGTCTATGCAGGTCCAGGTCTTCGTATAGGCCACATATATCAGTACCTCCCTATATTCGGTATTTTGACGACTTTACGTACAATACTTACCGAAATTGTTTGAGATGTCGTATTTATTCACCGTAATTGTAACAAATTTCGTATTTGAAGTTCGTAATGGGCACCACAGCCTGTGACAAAAAAAAAAATGTATGCAGGTCCACGAATGTACCATGAATGTACCAGTGTTACCTAAAATTCGACATAGCGTACACAAATATTCAACTTCCCAACTATGGTAAATTTTTTGTGCGTCCGTGTTACTTAAATCAACCAACTATGAACGTCTCAAGAATTGACAGTTTTCCCAATGGCTATATTTTCCAATTTTTTCCACATTTTTTGTATTATTTGTTCTCAAAAAATAAAATAAATAAATAAAATTTATAAAATTTCGTCCGACATATATGGGTCATTTTCATAAAACTACATATATTTTACTTGTGCGGTGAAAAACATCGACAAATTGCTTCAAATTTTAGGTAACGCTGTTAAGAAAAACCACAACTGGTTATTTTTTGATTTATTTCCTTTACGCCAACTAACTATTTTAACATAGCTAGGCTAGGACAATTGTCCATTCCAGCATTACTTTGAAACAAAATATAACCAGTTACTTTTAAAGTAACTATAAACCAATTTCTTTTAAGGTGATTTTTGGTCAGTTAAACAATACGATAAAAAAAGTTGTTTTTATTTATTATTTATGATTATTATTATTATTTATTTATTTATTTATTTATTTTTTTTTTGATAATCAAATTCTTTATTATACCCTCCACCTTGGAAAGGAGGATATATTAACTTTGTCATTCCGTTTGTAACATCCTTAAATGTTCGTCGTAGACCCCATAAAGTATATATATTCATAATCAGCATAAAATTCTAAGTCGTTTAAATCACGATACAGGCCACATTATTTGACGTAGAGCGCCAAAATTTAGCAGAGCCACTTGTATTGTGTCTAGGATGGTTGGTATTGAAAATGAGATATATCGGTCCACGTTTTGGTATAGTCCCCATATAACGGTACGATTTATGCCACATTTTTTCACGGATTTGTCTGAAAATTAGTATTTGTAGGTCATAACGGGTCCCAGTTTGTGTGGCGAAAGATTGCATGTATAGGTCCAAGCTTTGGTATAGACCCCATATAAAGGTATTTTGATATTTTCCCACATTTTTTCACTGATTTGCCTAAAAATTGGTATTTGTAGGTCATAATGGGTCCTAGTTCGTGTGGCGAATCATTGTATATATAGGTCCACGTTTTTGTATAGCCCCATATAACGGTACCTCCCGATGTTCGGAATTTTAATGTTTCCTTTACCGTAAGGTGGAGTGTATTAAAAGTTTGGCCCGGCCGAACTTAATGTTTTTTTACTTGTTTTTATTTGAAGAAGGAGTGTTATCTACAGATACCCTAGCTGCACTGTTTGTGTTAGGCATATGTTCTTGTGTATTGAGCACTAGCTTGTATTATTGTACGTTGCATTTATATCAAAGTATTTTTGGAAATGTATTATGCGGATTATTGCAAATTATTGTGATATAACCAGTCATCCTACACCACAAGGTGGTCAGGGTATTATGTCTTTGTGCATTTGTTTGTAACAGGCAAAAGGAAACGAGGTAGACCTTTCCTTTTCCTTTTGATGATTTGCATAGAATCACATTCTGAGTCGATTTATGCATGTCAGTTCGTCCGTCTGTCCGTCCGTCCGTCTGTCCATGTATTTTTGTAAACAAAGTACAGTTCGCATTTATTTCCCTATCCAGATGAAATTTTGCACAAATGATTTGTTTGGCCCAAGGACGAACCCTATTGAAATTGGAGATAATCGGTCAAAATTTAGATATAGCTCCCATATATATCTTCGTCCGATTTGCCTTTTATTGTGCACCAAACATGTAATATCAGTCCGAATAGTATGATATTTTGCACGTACGATCAGATTGGACCTGAAAATAAGTATGCCAAATTTGATCGAAATCGGTTAAGATATAGCTATAGCTCCCATATATATTGTTCATCCGATTTGTTATTTTTGTCCTCCGCAGCCGTAATATGCCCTCTGTAACAACAATATTTGGGGAAATATATCAAATACAGCTCAGAAATACATTTGCTAAAATTTATCGAGATCGGTTAAGATTTGGATATAGCTCCCATACATATTTTTTATCCGATTTCAAATTAATTTTGCACCAAATGGGCAATACAAGTCCGAATTTAAAAGATACAAATGCTTCGGCATATTTAGTCCTTTGAACTTTAAATTATAATTATAATAATGGCGTGTATGATTGAATTCTCCCATTAAAACGTTTAATTGTTATGCGGAACTCTACTAAATTAGCAAAGTGGTGTAGGGTATCATAAAGTCGGCTCCGCCCGACTTTAAGACTTTCTTTACTGGATTTTCCTTCAAATTGGTTGACTTCTAGATGATTTTCCAACCAACTTATAGTTATTTCATAAAAATTAGTTCATAAATGCATTATTCTACAGCTAACTACAAATTGGTAGAAAAATCAACTGAGTATCAACCAGTTGTGGTTTCTTAACAGATTGATCTTCAGATGACTTTTCAACCACTTTGTAGTTAGTTGTAGAATAATGCATTTATAACTAACGATTTTCTCAACTGGTTGAAAAAAGTTCCGCATGGTGGCAATTAGCCGATCGATTTTAGTGAACTCGATCAAGGCTGTGCGCATCAAATCTTTATATGGTTTTGGCAAAGAAAACAAGTTTTATGAGCAATCATCAAATGGTATATAAATTTGGGAAAATGGCCCTTTGACTAAACAACCCCCCCCCCCCCCCCCCCCATATGAAGGTGTTAGGATATCTTGAGATCATTGTAAACATACTTTACAACCCTCTATTGCATATCAGTTATCAATTATCTTTGTGTGTGTATTATGGAATTTTGGTTTAGGTCTTGTGAGAAATTCTAGGCGGCCAAGATTCAAATTAAAGTAAAGTCTTTGGAGATTGTTAAATTTTATCCAGGGATTGGAGGATCTTTGCAGAAACGGGTTACGTCTCAAAATGTGGAGCATACATGGAAGTTTATGTGGCTTACTTTGGGTTTAACGAATATTGAAGCGGTTAACCATTAGGGAGCAGCATCTAAATTGAGCAAAGCTTTAGTGTATACATGGCTAGGTTTAAGTTCCAATTGTATTTGTTTCCCAAAATAAAATTGTATTCCGAGTGCATTCAAGTTTATTATTTCAAAAATTTGAGCTGCATACGTTAAGAATTTTATGAGCACGCCTGGGAGTTCGATTCTTGCACCTTAAAATAATGTCAATTAATATTCATATTGGTGTGACTACCAGATAAAGAAGGTTTCTAATTCAGTTAGTCGCACAATGCACAATATTTAACATGGGTCGTGTTCTCAGGCAGACTTATGCCATGTTTATGTAGGGTTATGACAACTTTAATCTAGTTGACATATCAAGTTGGCACCAGCTGGCCTTATATGGTTACCGTTTTCTATTCTACCATTGCTGCTTGTAAACAAACTGGAATATATGCAGAGAGCTGGAAACAACAATGGTACAATAAAGACAAGGTAGGGCATAGCAATCACCTGTGTACAATTTTTTCTTTTGGTGGTTTTGTAATATGTCAAGTTTTGAAATCTAAATTAAAGATACGCAATGGAGAACATTGACCCACTCCTTTGGAATAATAATAATATTTAATATATTCATTTACATCTTTTTGTTTTCTAAGTTGTCGGAGAAGCTGGGAAAAGTTATTTTTAACAACAACCTCTGGGAGATAACAACCACATTTCCACTCAATCGAACAGCAACTTCCAGTAATCGAACTTCCTAAGAACACCACCAATCGTGATTGTGCTTGACTGTTTACGCTTGTTATCGTCTTCCAGCAAAATCCACTGATAAATGAACTCAGATTGAAAAGTTGATTAGAAGCATCAAGAGATTGCTTATTTATTCTGTTGGCCAAAACGCTTCTAGTTCAGAGTCTAGAGCCCAGTGTGTGAGATACGAAGTGCTCTCGGAGTCGAGTAACAACAACAACCACCAACGGTGATTAAAAGTGATTTCAACACGCGCTACTTACCAAAAAAATGCTGGCCGTACGAGTTTTTATTTGCATGGTTGTGGGCGCATTAGTGCCAACATTCGAGGCTGCAATCTACAGCGGAGTTATGAATGGCAACTTTGTGAATCCTTACTTCAGACAATACCAACTGCAAAACTCCAATTTCCCAAGTTATCAACAGCCATATGGAGTTTACAATAGTCCCCTGATGCAGCCACAATTGTCGGAACCTGGTCCTCTATTCTTCCCCAATGGATATTATCCGGACCAAGGACTTAATCAAAATAATCTGCAGCCACATAATCCGATGGACGATTTCTATTTAAGGGAGTCGGCTAAAGATCCGAGGAATCTGAGGAACGGTGTCTATCAACAAGGTGCCGTTACCTACGATCTGGGAGCGCCACATTATGAAATTTTGAACCCCCACGATGAACCGGAAATCATAACATCCGATCAGCCACAATACCACCAACATCTCAATGAGCTGCAACAAAGTCAAAACTATACCCTTGAAGATTTTGGAGTTACTGCAGCTACGCCGGCCACACCCACAACCACGGAATCGATCGTAAATCCCACCACATACTACAGAGGCGAAGCTGACGATGCCGAGGGTGAAAATACCACCACCGAAGCGAGCTTAAGCCTCTCAGGACCGTCAAAAGACCTCAAGATCATGCAACAGAGTATCGAGAAAGAGCTTTCGCGAACAAAAGAAAAACTTGAGCTTTTAAGCGAACAAATTAAAACTAAGTGCCAGAAAAACAAGATTTACACCAGCCGCACCAAAGGCGAGGAGGTTAGTTTCGTTGTCTCTCGTAAGAAAGGCAAACAGCAAACGAAGCCACACCCAGCAGCGTTTCGCCCAGTCACACCCCACACCCCACAAAAATGCGTAGAGAATGAAAAATACAAGACCACGGCCCAAACAAACGCTGCAGGTAAATCTAAAACATATAATTTCTACACCGAACACGCAGAGCATAAGCCTACGTACTCTGGTTCCGTTCAATATCCAAATTCCGATTCATCACCAGAAACATCTTCTCAATTTAAAGAAGCGAATGCAAGTGATAGAGATCTCCATTCCGCCAACTCTTTGTATTTGCAAGAGCAAAATGAAAACATGAAATTCCCCTACGATAGTCCCGTGGAAGCAAATCGCAATGCTTACAGTGAACGTTCCAAGTATCCTGAAGCAAGCATCTTTCCGCCAGCTCAAAATCCCTTCAATGAAATGTACAAGGATGATCCTTCCCAATTTGGTCTTAACAATATCCAAAGACTCTACAGATCGGCATCTGTTTTGACTGCCACTCCAAAAGCGAAGGAGAAGAAGACTGAAGTGGAGACAACACCGCCTGCAGCATCATGAGTTTAGAGTTCATTGAAGACATTAATTTACTAGTTAGTTATTAAATTATTTATTAGTATTCGATTAGGAAGTTAACAACACATCAATCATATGTCATATGATAATACAAATACATACAAACATACATATGTAGTGATCTGATTTCTGATTATTTTGTGTTTCAATTTGAGTTTATTATTTAAAGCATGACACAAGAATAACAGGGCCGAATGATTCAATTTAAAAAACAAATAAAAAAGCTGTAAGTTCGGCTGGGCCGAACTCTGTATACCCTCCACCATTTGGTACAAATTTGGAAATTTTAAAAAAAAATAAAATCCATTAAAAATCCTTTTAAAATCTAAATACCGAATGTGGACCTGCATAGGCAACTTTGTCGTAATAAATACTACAGCCTATGCCAGAAAATTGTCTGCAGGCTTATGACAAAAGTTGCGTATGCAGGTCCACGTAGTCCTTTAGACCGTAATATACGGCTTCATACGGTATTTTTAAGATTTTAACAGAATTTTTAATGGATTTTAATTTTATGAAAATTGCCAAATTTGTATATATATACTAGCTGGCCCGGTCCGCGTTGCCGGCCTGTAAACTTAATCTTTAATGCTTATTATATCCTCCACCTTGGAAGGGAGGGTATATTAACTTTTTCATTCCATTTGTAACATCCATAAATGTTCGTCATAGACCCCATAAAGTATATACATTCATAATCAGCATAAAATTCTAAGTCGATTTGTCTGTATGTATGTCTGGTTGTCTAAATTACGATACTGCCTACATTATTTGACGTAGATCATCAAAATTTAGCAGAACAATTTGTATTGTGTATAGGATGGTTGGTATTGAAAATGAGATCTATCGGTCCACGTTTTGGTATAGTCCCCATATAATCGGTATTTTGATGATTTTTGCCACATTTCTCCTCGGATTTGTCTAACACATATAACGATACCTACCGATATTGGGTATGTTGATAATTCTAGTCACATAAATGTTTCAAATTTGGTATTTTAGAAGGTTTGATAGATGACAATCCCTGAGGTATAAAATTGTCCACAGAGGTTCCCGTTTTGGTATGGCCCCCATATAACGGCCTCATTCACTTTATTGCTTTTTGATAAGTTAACTACATTATCCAAACCGTCTTTCTGGTATATGAAGTTTAAAGTGAAACACGCTTGAATTCAGATACTTTTATATAAAATGTTTCCTTTACCCTAAGGGTGATGATAATAATAGTTCTGCCCGGCCGAATTTAATTTTTTTTACTTGCTTTTAAAGTAATATGTAGTATTTGTCATTGAAATTGCGCGTTGGAGATCCCATAATGTCCATATCTTTTATCATAGTACAATTCAAAGACGATTAAACAAATGTCCGGTTCCTTAAATCATTTGATGGTTATACAAAACGGGATCAGTTTTTGCAAGGATGGTTTCTTCCCAAATTACCAACATTTGCCGAAATTAGTATGAAAATATGGTAAGATATACTTGAAATCGGATTGTATCATAACCCGGGGGTTATGACCCATATCATGAACTGCAAAAGTGATTTAAGGTATCGTGAATGTTTAGGAAGAATTTCTGAAAGAATAGAAATTCTTTTCCCTCTTCTTTTTTGCGCCCTTTATATTCGGTATTTCACTGATTGCAGTCCCAATGAATTTTGCATATTGAGTCCTCATTGGACGGATTATTGTCATGTGAAAGAAGTAGGTAGGTCCACGTTTTGAAATGAGCCCCATAACGCTTTGCCAGTTTTTTTTTTGTTTGTTTGTTTAAATGTGTTCGCATCTTCCAGCTGAAGCACGATGTAGATCCTGGTGTTGAAAGCTAAACGCCAATTTCAGACGCTATTTAACATCGTATTGCTACTATTTCATTTTGAAATCAGGAAATACCTTTATATGGGCACTACTGCAAAACATCGACCTACATTGAAAACTTTCTTCTACCCCTTATAATCCAAGATGACAAATAGAGGCCAAATCAAAAATATAGCTGAACAACATAGCATGTCAAACTGAAAAAAAAATCACGTGATTTAAATAAGTAAAAATAATTTTATCCACCTTATAATTGAGGGCACACTGATTTCAGAATAGTCAAATATAATTACTATTTTACACCCATTACCATTAGATGGGAGCTAATTTTGTTTGTCATTTAAATTGTAAATTGGAGACACCATAAAGTCCATATTTTTCATCATAGTATAATTCAATGACGATTCAACAAATATTCGGTCCCTTGCTACTTTCTTATATTTGTAATTTGTTCATGTTTTCACAATTTATTTCATATAGATGTACATCCCAAATCTACGTTCCCAACCAATATTCTCTTGGGGGTTACAAATTCAATCGAATACAAAATTTTCTTTTTTCTTCTTTTCTCCAATGTGGGGACTTTACTAAAATAAATTCCCATGTGGCAATTGTCTGTATGATGGTTCCCTACCCCAGGGTGGCATAAATAAATTTTTTTAGCCAAATCAATTGATGAATGTGGTCAAGACCAATATGGGCCTTACTTTGAAAATTTTATGCGAAGAGGTTCTCTACCCCCTAGAAACAAAAATGCCAAATAAGGGCCAAAAATAGAAGAAAGTTGCCAAGACCCCAAAAATAGCTTAAATCATACGATGGTTATATATTATCGATATCATGACCTGCAAAAGCGATTTAAGCTTTCTTAAATGTTCGGGAAGAATTTCTGGAAGGATAGAAATCATTTTCTTACTAAAAGTCCCATTCAGTCCCATATTTTACTGATTGTACTCCCAAAAGTTTTTGCATTTTGAGCTCTCATTGGACGGATTATTGTCACATGAAAGAAGTAGGTTCACTCTTTGAAATGAGCCCCATTAGTATTTTTCGGTAATTTTTGTTTGGTTAAATGTGTGCGCATCTTCCAGCTGAAGCACGATATAGGCCCTGGAGTTGAAAGATAGATGTCAGTTAACATCGTATTTCGCACTTATTTCATTTTTTTTTTTTTGGTGAAAAATTGTATATAGTGAAAAATCCACTGAATTCAATATGATAATACAAATTGAAACCAGTAAAGAAAGTCCTAAAGTCGGGCGGGGCCGATTTTATGATACCCCACACCACTTTGCTAATTTAGTTGAGCTCCACATAACAAGTAAAAGTTTTTATGGGAGAATTCAATCATACACCCTATGATTATAATTTAAAATTTAAAGGACTAAATACGCCGAAGCATTTGTATCTTTTAAATTCGGACTTCTATTGCCCATTTGGTGCAAAATTAATTCTAAATCAGATAAAGATATATATGGGAGCTAAATCCAAATCTGAACCGATCTCGATAAAATTTGGCTAAGATATTTCTGAGCTGTATTTGATATATTTCCCTGAATATCGTTGTTATGGAGTGCATATTACGGCCGTGGGTAACAAATACAACAAATCGGATGAACAATATATATGGGAGCTATAGCTATATATGAACCGATCTTCACCAAATTTTGCATACTACCTTCAAGACTCAATTCGGTCATATGTGCCAAATTCCATCCCATTTGGGCAAATATTATATTTGGTGCACAATAAAAGGTAAATCGGACGAAGTTATATATGGGAGCTATATCCAAATCTGAACCGATCTCGATAAAATTTAGCAAAGGTATTTTTGAGCTGCATTTGATATATTTCCCCAAATATTGTTGTTACAGAGTGCATATTACGGCTGCGGAGTTCAAAAATAACAAATCAGATGAACAATATATATGGGAGCTATAGCTATATCTGAACCGATTTCCATCAAATTTGGCATGCTTATTTTTAGGCCTAATTTGGTGAAAGTGAAACACGCTTGAATTCAGATACTTTTATATAAAAATGTTTCCTTTACCCTAAGGGTGATGATAATAATAGTTCTGCCCGGCCGAATTTAATTTTTTTTACTTGCTTTTAAAGTAATATGTAGTATTTGTCATTGAAATTGCGCGTTGGACATCCCATAATGTCCATATCTTTTATCATAGTACAATTCAAAGACGATTAAACAAATGTCCGGTTCCTTAAATCATTTGATGGTTATACAAAACGGGATCAGTTTTTGCAAGGATGGTTTCTTCCCAAATTACCAACATTTGCCGAAATTAGTATGAAAATATGGTAAGATATACTTGAAATCGGATTGTATCATAACCCGGGGGTTATGACCCATATCATGAACTGCAAAAGTGATTTAAGGTATCGTGAATGTTTAGGAAGAATTTCTGAAAGAATAGAAATTCTTTTCCCTCTTCTTTTTTGCGCCCTTTATATTCGGTATTTCACTGATTGCAGTCCCAATGAATTTTGCATATTGAGTCCTCATTGGACGGATTATTGTCATGTGAAAGAAGTAGGTAGGTCCACGTTTTGAAATGAGCCCCATAACGCTTTGCCAGTTTTTTTTTTTGTTTGTTTGTTTAAATGTGTTCGCATCTTCCAGCTGAAGCACGATGTAGATCCTGGTGTTGAAAGCTAAACGCCAATTTCAGACGCTATTTAACATCGTATTGCTACTATTTCATTTTGAAATCAGGAAATACCTTTATATGGGCACTACTGCAAAACATCGACCTACATTGAAAACTTTCTTCTACCCCTTATAATCCAAGATGACAAATAGAGGCCAAATCAAAAATATAGCTGAACAACATAGCATGTCAAACTGAAAAAAAAAATCACGTGATTTAAATAAGTAAAAATAATTTTATCCACCTTATAATTGAGGGCACACTGATTTCAGAATAGTCAAATATAATTACTATTTTACACCCATTACCATTAGATGGGAGCTAATTTTGTTTGTCATTTAAATTGTAAATTGGAGACACCATAAAGTCCATATTTTTCATCATAGTATAATTCAATGACGATTCAACAAATATTCGGTCCCTTGCTACTTTCTTATATTTGTAATTTGTTCATGTTTTCACAATTTATTTCATATAGATGTACATCCCAAATCTACGTTCCCAACCAATATTCTCTTGGGGGTTACAAATTCAATCGAATACAAAATTTTCTTTTTTCTTCTTTTCTCCAATGTGGGGACTTTACTAAAATAAATTCCCATGTGGCAATTGTCTGTATGATGGTTCCCTACCCCAGGGTGGCATAAATAAATTTTTTTAGCCAAATCAATTGATGAATGTGGTCAAGACCAATATGGGCCTTACTTTGAAAATTTTATGCGAAGAGGTTCTCTACCCCCTAGAAACAAAAATGCCAAATAAGGGCCAAAAATAGAAGAAAGTTGCCAAGACCCCAAAAATAGCTTAAATCATACGATGGTTATATATTATCGATATCATGACCTGCAAAAGCGATTTAAGCTTTCTTAAATGTTCGGGAAGAATTTCTGGAAGGATAGAAATCATTTTCTTACTAAAAGTCCCATTCAGTCCCATATTTTACTGATTGTACTCCCAAAAGTTTTTGCATTTTGAGCTCTCATTGGACGGATTATTGTCACATGAAAGAAGTAGGTTCACTCTTTGAAATGAGCCCCATTAGTATTTTTCGGTAATTTTTGTTTGGTTAAATGTGTGCGCATCTTCCAGCTGAAGCACGATATAGGCCCTGGAGTTGAAAGATAGATGTCAGTTAACATCGTATTTCGCACTTATTTCATTTTTTTTTTTTGGTGAAAAATTGTATATAGTGAAAAATCCACTGAATTCAATATGATAATACAAATTGAAACCAGTAAAGAAAGTCCTAAAGTCGGGCGGGGCCGATTTTATGATACCCCACACCACTTTGCTAATTTAGTTGAGCTCCACATAACAAGTAAAAGTTTTTATGGGAGAATTCAATCATACACCCTATGATTATAATTTAAAATTTAAAGGACTAAATACGCCGAAGCATTTGTATCTTTTAAATTCGGACTTCTATTGCCCATTTGGTGCAAAATTAATTCTAAATCAGATAAAGATATATATGGGAGCTAAATCCAAATCTGAACCGATCTCGATAAAATTTGGCTAAGATATTTCTGAGCTGTATTTGATATATTTCCCTGAATATCGTTGTTATGGAGTGCATATTACGGCCGTGGGTAACAAATACAACAAATCGGATGAACAATATATATGGGAGCTATAGCTATATATGAACCGATCTTCACCAAATTTTGCATACTACCTTCAAGACTCAATTCGGTCATATGTGCCAAATTCCATCCCATTTGGGCAAATATTATATTTGGTGCACAATAAAAGGTAAATCGGACGAAGTTATATATGGGAGCTATATCCAAATCTGAACCGATCTCGATAAAATTTAGCAAAGGTATTTTTGAGCTGCATTTGATATATTTCCCCAAATATTGTTGTTACAGAGTGCATATTACGGCTGCGGAGTTCAAAAATAACAAATCAGATGAACAATATATATGGGAGCTATAGCTATATCTGAACCGATTTCCATCAAATTTGGCATGCTTATTTTTAGGCCTAATTTGGGTGCATGTGCAAAATTCCATACTATTCGGGCTGATATTACACGTTTGGTGCACAATAAAAGGCAAATCGGACGAAGATATATATGGGAGCTATATCTAAATTTTTACCGATTATCTCCAATTTCAATAGAGTTCGTCCTTGGGCCAAACAAATGTTGTTTGGAAAATTTCATCTCAATCGGATAATAAATGCGACACAAAAATACATGGACAGACGGACGGACGGACGGACAGACGGACTGACATGCATAAATCAACTCAGAAAGTGATTCTATGCAGATCATCAAAAGGAACTATGGGTCTATCTCGTTTCCTTTTGCCTTTTACAAACAAATGTACAAAGACACAATACCCTGACCACCTTGTGGTGTAGGGTATAAAAAAATTGACAAAAGAAGAATAACAAATTGAAAAAATCTTCAACTTGTTCCCTGATTTTTTACAGAAACTGTTTAAAGATCCTTACAAAGTTTGTCAATAGAATGTACTTTTATTTTAAAATTCAATTCCATTGAAAATTTTTTTTTCGATATTTTCCAGATTTGAGAATTTTTGCAATGAGATCTCTTTTTCGTGATTTTTTTTAGCGATTTTAAAAAAGTAATTATCTTTTAACTTTGGTGTAATCGCATTAAATTATTTCGATATAATCTATTCCGTTTCGCCACCACATAATTCGGTACTAAACTTCCATGTAACCCGCCATCAATTTCAGTTCTCAAGAAATCAAGTCAATTAAATAAATTGATATTAATATTCAAATTCAAAAATAAAATATAAAAAAAACTACAAATGTACATTAGAAAAAAGTAAGTCAAAATGGAAAAAAATAATGCAAAATAAAACATTACTACTGTACATTTCAAAAGTCAAAATGAAAATGTTAACATATCACATTTTTACGCGATTTTTTTGGATATTATCCTTTTCAGATAGGAGACAATTCCAAATTTGTATGAATCATTAAAATCAGTTCAGCGGTTCTAAAGTTATAAGCGTAGTAACTAACACAACTTTTTTTTATATATAGATATAAATCGACATAGAATTTTATTCTGATCAAGAATATATATACTTGGTAGGGTCTAAAATGTATATTTCGAAATGTTACAAGTGGAATGACAAACTTAATATACCCTCCATACTATGCTGGAGGGTATAAAAAATCTGAAACTGGAGTCTTGTAACTTCAAATTTACCAATAAATTATTTATTTGACACTTCTCCCAAAATATTTTAATTTTCGCGAAAAATGATTGGAACGACGAGGATTCTTCACAATAGCGTGTTCCTAATACGATTGCAATGCTTCTTCATCCCAAAAAGCAAACAGTATAGTCTCTTCTCTATATATAACAAGTAAGCAAAGGCTATAGTACTGCGGGACCGTCTGTGTGATACCCTACAATATGTTGCAGGCCCCCTTATGTTCAAATCAATTTTGGAAGATTTCGGTTTTGAAATAATGTTATAGAAGGAAATTGAACGGGGGAATTTCCCCAAAATTTACGTATTCCATGGTGTTGTTAGGTATTCAAAACAATTTTACAATCTAAGTTTGATACATTTTACAGATAAATATAAGCTAAAGGTCATCCAAAATGCTTGACTTCTTCCCAATTCTTAATTCTGTCTTGTCGATTGAAATAAATAAATTATTGGTAAATTTGAAGTCATAAAACTCTAGTTTCACCATAGTATGGAGGGTATATTAAGTTGTCGAAATTTGTATTTTTTTGATCCACTTAAAACATTTAAATGTATATACATATTAAAGGCCTGCACAAGACGAATTGTATGAATTATGCTTTTTTCGACACACTGACTTTGTCTACTCAATCATGCGCTATGTATTTGATAGGCAATGACAACCAACAACATCCCCCATTTTAATTCATGTGTGCCATTGTCTAAGGTTCGATCGTGGCATGGCTGACTCGAATATTTGCATGGTGTTCTCCATAAATGCAGGGTGTCAACGATGACATCGAACCTTGTCATCGTCAAATTGTGTGTCATTTGTGTACATGTGCTTATATTGAGAGAGTGTGTGTGTGTGTTATTTTCGACGTTGAGGACGTGTTTTTGTGTGTGCTGTAATTTTGAAGTAACAAACACCGCGTTAATATAAAATTGAGTTCAATACCAAAATGTGCGTAGACATCAACAAATGAATAAAAAAATGAAATATATACTGAACAATTCCAATTTATTGGTGATTATCATAAAATTTTGGTCATAAAAAAGAGGTAAATATTGTTTGCCTATTTCCTATCTACATAAAGTGTTCTTTTAAAATTAAAGTTTGTGGGCAGAGATTTGACTCTCATGCAATAACAGAATATGCACCGAATTGAACAATGGAAGTATATAGTGTTGTTACGTGAATTACAGTAGCACTCATTCTCATTTACACCTCAATACCGGAGGCAAACATTTATGAAATTATAATCAAAATAAGAAAATGTTTTCAGGGGATTATTGTTTTGTAATAAGGATTAACATTTTAGATTGTTTTGTCAATAACCACGAAATGTGAAAATTTTGTGTGGACTCAAATCTAACAAGACCAGACATATAAATTAAAATGTGGGCCCTCTACTTTCCAGCGGCAAAATTTCATCCAATAAGAAATCAAAAATGCCAAATTGCAGCCCATATGGTTGGAAATGGGGATTTAGATTATTAAAGTGTCAGCGGATATCACAATGCATACCACTGTTTTTTCTGTTGGGCCCTGAGAAAAGGCATTTTTCGATACGTCAGTGAACCAATATTATACAACTAGCACATTCGGACGGAAATTTGTACCAGGTGGTGGAACTATGAGGCCTATAACTAAACGTGTCGCCAATGCTGCTTTCAAATATCTATCTATGATACTATGACCGTTCTCATAATCTCGAGGGACGGCGGACAGACAGATGAATATAGTTTAATCGACGCAGAATTTGTATCCCTGCGCCCCAAAGAATATTTTGTGGTATTATAAATTGATAACAAAATTTATTTTCTCCTCCATCTTTTGGTTGTGGAGTTATGGTCACAAAAGAGAAGTGATCAAAACTAAATAAACTTTACGAATTCAAAATCATAGCCCAGTTGATAGGAAAACGTTCCAAAATTTTATCGATTTTGTTTTTCCAAGTTGCTGCCATGAACTGTTATCTAGATAGTATAAACACAAACCATTTACTCGGTCTTTACCATTTAGGTCTTTGATAAATTTTAAACACTTGGGCACAGCAAAACGCATTGGGCAAAACTATTATTATTCAAAACAATACGGCCCGGCCGAACTTTTTATACCCTTCACCATTTAGAAGAAATTAGAAAAATTTCAACAAAAAAATCTGTAAAAAAAATACCGCTCGGGGCATATGATATCGTGGACCTATATAGATAATTCTCCTCCAGGGGATAAAGTACTCACAAGGAACTCGTTATGTGGATTTTCAGACAACTCCAATGCAAAATGTGGCTAACATCATCAAAATACTGAATATCGGGAGGTAATGTTATATGGGGCCTATACGATATCGTGGGTCGATATAGCCCATCTTCGAACTTGACCAGCCTGCAGAGAAAAGACAAATCTGTGCAAAATTTTAGCTTTCTATCTTAATTCGTTTTTACTCTAGCTCGATTACGACAGACGTACGGACGGACAGTGCTAAATTGTTGGGTCTAAAATTATTATTTTGATGAGCTACGTACGGAATGACAAACATAATATAGCCTCCATACTATGTATGGTGGAGGGCATAAAAACTGTATATATGTTTTGAGCATGCCTACATAAGGTTGGCCAGTAAGCCCATCTGACAGCCAAGTTTGCCGTCAAAAGACATATTGTGATTTGAAAATAAAAGAGAGTCATATCACCATAATGCAAAAACTACTAAGCTTATTGTCAGAATCTTGTCAATAGTAGTCTTCTTGGCCGACCTTTTGTAGGCCATGTTTTTCACATTACAAGACTACCAATACAAACAATTGTTGATTGAGAAGAGAAAACCAACCGAACGGTTTGGCTGTTGGTTCAATTCTGTTTTTATTTAAAATATTTGTTCCTTACGTACTACTGAAACTAATCTAACTTAACCTAGTCGCAGCCACACAATTGTTCTTATCTATTCTAATATTGAATGGAGAACATTGTAGGGCTGCTTTACATTTCATTCAAGTGATCTTGTGCATCTACTGAGCGCATCGATATCTGTGCGTGTGGGTCATAACCTTTATTATCTGACACATTATCGTCAGCGCACAAGATCACCGAATTGTTCACATGTGGTATTTTATGGCGGCTGGGAAATATGTAATTTTTGAATATTTATTGTTTATTGCTAGTTTTTCCCAGCGCCTCAACCGCACTCAAAAGTATGTATAAAGTATTTTGTACAATTGTATTTTATGCAACTTTAATATGTTTTAATATAATTAATTGTAATATTCGTGGAAGTTGCGGATGTATTTTTTGTTAAATATCCACTAAGAATGGGTTGAAGTAAACGAGGGTTTTCATTGTTTTCTCTCGATTTTTGACTAAATCACACATTTCTCGCTTTTCCAGTTAAAGTGACGTACGTACGGACAAACTTTTTAAAATTCTAGCTGCGGCATTTTCGCTCTCATTTTGGAGCTCGTTGTTACACCCACTTTAAAAGGTGTTTTTGAGTTGTTGTTCAATTTGCGAAGCGTAATTTTTAAAAGAGAGATTTAAAAACTGTATTTCTTTCATCCCAAAAACAGTGTGTAACGCTCCATCCACGGTTCCTGATGGATCGTATTCAATTCGGTTCACATCGATTCAGATTTTCATGGTGGACACTGAAATCAGATGCGCATCAGTCAGGATGCTCATACAATTTTTGAAGATAATTTTTGTCCTTATCTATTTCAATTTTTTACTTAAATAATCTCTTTAACATTAAAAGTCAGATAGATTATATTTGAAAACAACATTCTGTGGATTTAGTATACCCCCAGCCAACCAAGGGTTTTTATTATTTGATATAGCATTAAAGTTGGCAAAAAAACCCGTTTCAGGACATTTAAATTCGGGCTAGAGGTGTCCGTCTGTTTGTGGCATAGTGAAGAGGTAAATACTTGAAGGACCTCCGCCACAAAGAGTCAAAATTTTGAAACACCCGAAACAAGTCAGTGAATTTCTTGAAACTATGTATATTTCACTTTGTAAGAGTTATTATTGGCTCCTTGACCACGCGCAAAAAAATCACAACAGTTTCTTTGTAAATTTATAAATTGTCTCTGGGGCAACTTTATTTAACATTAAATTATAGTTAAATATAATTTGTAAATATATGCTCCAGATGGGACAGTAAAATTATTATTAATATTTTTATAAACTTTAAATTTAAGTCGACTTAAGTTATTTTAAATATAATGCAGCACGGCAGAAAACAATTATATTAATACCGACGATCGATCAGTTTATTATTGCAGCAAGGCAGAAGCAGATTAACTCACATAGGAATCATAATTGTTTGATCAAAGCATAGATTTTTCGTTTGCATAATGTCTCTGCTTGCGTTGGTTTCTCTGTTACATTTTGCGTTCTTATTCGATGTTGATGTACATAAGCAATTGACGAAAGGTAAATAGCATGCAAGTGACAACAACTCCAACGCAACTTAGACAGTTAGAATGAGAGATCTTAAATTTATTTGAGTGAAAGGAGAATAAAAAGATTACAATATTAATAGGGATGCCAGTTCAGATAATTAGTTTTAAAATTAGGTATTAGTAAGATAGAAAGGCAAGGGAAGTGTTGAGTATTTAGAATTAATAGAAATAAAATACAATTTAGCATAGGAATAATTTCAAATAAAAATAAATACATTGTGTTCTCCAACACACTTCTTCACTAAACCGGAGTTCTGATGTCAATATGGAATTTTTCGACCCACTCCTTCTGATACCTCTCCCACAAGAAACACAATTTTAAATAGTCATGAGTCTCATAAAATTGAAATAAAATTATTCGATGTTTCTGCCTACGCCACACTTTCACCTCCATTAGATCCAGTGTGAATGTGGAATTCATCACAGCACATTCCCTCTGGAAACCCTTAACAATAAACATTCATTTTTCAGTTGTTGGTTGGGCATGTATATCTGAACAAACATCAGTATTTATATCCTTCTAAGGTATTTATATCCTTCTGGCCTAATTTGGCCTGGCCGAACCTCTAATACACTCCATAATTAGGTAAAGAAAAACATTTTATACAAAAGTATCTGGATTCAGACGTGTTCCACTTGTGTTACAAACTCCAGTAAGATCGGTAGAAGAGTGCAGTTAGAATTTCAAAACAAAAATATAGAGGTTGGAACCGTTATATGGGGTCCATAAAAACGGCAGCCTATATAACAATGTAATGCAAGTCTTAAATAGGAAATTTGACATAATTTAATGGTTAAATGAGACTAGGATTAACAAAATACCGAATATCGGTCTATATATAACATACCAGACCGTTGTACAGAAACCGTTGGCCAATAGAACAATGTTTTGGCACAAGTTGTAGAACCCATTATAAGGTACAAATACCAAATTTCACACAAATATATTAGAACATGTGGCTTAAATCGTCAAAGTACCGAACATCCGAAGGTACCGTTATATGTGCGCTATAGGAAAACGTAGACCTAGATATTGAATGTTCTGATATATATACTTTTTGTCGTGTCCAACGAGTATTTCGAAGTGTTGCAAATGGAATGACAAATTTAATATACCTTCCATTGTGTGGTGGAGGTTATGAACAAATTTTGTTTGTCAAATCAGCTGGCGTTTGCTGCTACCTATAAAAAATTATACCACAGCATTTTGAAAATTTTCGTATAAAGTGAAAATCCCGTGTACTTTAGATGCCACAACAAAAGCAATTGCAAACTAAATGCCCATTTGTTCAATGTGATTTATTACTTTGCCGCCATTACGAATCTTTAACAAGTTAAAAAGCAGTAAGTTCGGCAGGGCCGAACTTTTAATACCCTCCACCATTTGCAACGAATTTGGAAATTTTCAAAAAATAAAATCCTTAAAAAATTCTGTTAAAATTTTAAAAATACCGAATATAGCCGTTATATTGGGTTCTATACGACGTGGACATACATAGGCATTGTTTGTCATAAGCCATTACCATATTCAAATTCGAAACTTGAAACAAACGGTAAATAATGTAGCTAAAATCATCAAAATATCGTATATAAGGAGGTGCCGTTAAATTGGAGCTGTGCGAAGACCTGGACCAGCATAGACAAATTTCTGTCACAGGCTTTTAAATTACTTCCGGGAAAAAGGTCGCTAAAATCATCAAAATACCGAATATCGGGAGGTACCGTTATATGGGGGCTATACGAAGACATGGACTTGCACAAACAATTTTCTATCTTAGGGTGTAGTATCCATTTTGAACTTCAAATACCAAATTTGAAACAATTCCCGTGAATAATGTCGCTAAAATCATCAAAATACCGAAGGGACAGACAGACGAACATCGCTAAATCGACTTAGAATTTTACGCTGATCAAGAATATATATACTTTGTTGGGTCTGACATGAGTATTTCGAGGAGTTACAAACGGAATGACAAAGTTAATATACCCTCCATAGTATGGTGGAGGGTATAAAAAATGCAATTGTGAATTTAATGCTAATTTAGCAAATAGTTTGCACAACTTATTCTTTGTTTACTTTTTATTGTGTGCCGTACGACGTTCTTCGAACTAAACCACAGATTTTCATAAAATATTATTTTGCTGCATAATGTCATTTCTTGAAATGAAAGACTGAATAGCATAGGCGGGCAAGTATGTACGCGGTGTTTGTGTATCTTATTATCTGTTATGATTGAAACATCCATAAACATTTTAACATTACTTTTTAAAGCATTTATGATTGAGTTTTTGTTTAGAAACTATGAAAGAAGTTAAATATTGGACGCCAGAAAAACAACTATTTCAAAATTCTCTAAAGAATTTCTCTTTTATTATTTTGCACCCCTACTAAAGGGCTGCAAATGCGACATATTTCTCTATTTTTGCCATGGGCAGAAAACGCTCGTCATGTTATGCCCTGTTTGATCAAACGCATAACAGTACGTGACATCCAACCAAATGCTCGATGTCTCGTCATGTCGGTCAGACTCAAACCCATCGTCATAACAGGCATTGACCAATAAATGAGGATGTCGAATAGTGAGTACAAATGTGTTCTAGTAACAACATGCTACAATTATCAATGAAAATGGGCATTCACGATTGCGATTGCGCTATGAATTATTAGTAATAAATAACATTCTGATATTTCCCTAATAAAAAAAAATCCATTTGATTTATAATTTTGATTTGATTTAGAAAATTGATTTGATTATTGAAGAATACTATCAACTTTTGCTCTGTTCCAGGACTGCAAGCATGTACCAGATATTATCGACAAAATTGCAAAACTCGTAGATTCTTACAGGTTTGGGAACAGAAAGAAAGTTAATTAATAAATTTAATTTAAAATTGATCTAATGTTTTATGATCAGAATTTTATGAAGATGCCAAAAATTAAATTTCAGCATATTTTCGTACTTAAAAGTTGAATTTTTTTTTTCAGCCACCATACTATGGAGTGTATATTAACGTTCGTTCGAAATGGTGGATGGTATTCAAAGTTCGGCCCGGCCGAACTTACTGCTTTTTAACTTGTTATATTTTTAAATGTGTTTATTGCTTCACAATAACAACGCACACACAAATTCTCCTCTACCGTCGGAGTAACACACACACGCACACTCAATTTGAGCACACGTACACAAGTGACACACCATTATATCGAAGACATGGTTCGCTGTCATCGTCGACATAATGCTTTTCTTGAGAACACCAAGCCACAATCGAACTTTTGACAGTGGCAGACATGAGTCAAAATGAGGGTTGTTGTTGGGTGTCGATGTTGAGCAAATACTTAACACATGATTGAACAGACAAAGTCAGTGTGTCAAAAAAAGCATAATTCATGCAATTCGTCTTGTACTAGCCTTCAACCTCTACCCAGTGGATAGAGACAATACTCAAAATAATAGTTTTTCTCACAAATAGATTTCAAAGTAATCCAGATATTGGTTAAAAAATAGAACTAACCTAAAAGGATATAGACTATTTGAGACTAGATTTAATTTAAGTAAATGCAAGCGGGGATTTGTTTGTTCGTTTGTTTTTCTTTTTCTTCAAACTTCAAATGCATCAACCATCCAACTCCAAACATTACATATATACATACTTACTCAAATACCATTGGACACATAGGCCGTGCGGCCACAAGATATTTATCAAGTGTTTGGTTCGAAACGATTTCCATTCTTTCAGATTGCTTGAGTGGGAAATTTATCAGCACCATTGAAGTGGAGACGTGCATCGGTATTTCGTTTTAAGTCTTTTCAATTTCAATATATTTATTGTGTCGTCAGTGAAAAGTTCTTTTGTTTATTCTCTCGGTTTCGGTAGCAAAGTCGCTACTGTATTTCCAATCGCTGGCATTTGAGGTTATTACCTAAAATATTGTACAAGTATTAAAACAAGTGATATGGTGTGTGTGTGTGTGTGTGTGTGTGTGTTTTAAACAAATCCCGTTCATATTTTTCAAATTGAATCGTTATTGTCGAATACAGTTCATACATAATTAAACTTCCAATACTATTTGTTTAAATATTTAATAATCGAATAATAATAAACTAAACTGAATACCAAGAAAAATAAAATGAAAAGCGGAAGAGATTTTTTTACGTAATTTGATACAGTTATTAACCATAACACATGCCCAGAACGAATATGATGGATAGACATTTCAAAGTTATTATTATTATTGTTTGACCATATCCACACAATGCTTAAAAATGATATTTTCTCAATGACGAAATAAATCTCTTCAATGAATTTCAATTTTTTTTTTTTTTTTTTTTTTTTTGGTAAAATTTGATATTTTTCATATTTTATGTTTAGAGCTTACTGAACACTGTTTGTATTGCAAATCAAATATTTGTTCTTCATTGCAACGTTTCGTTGCAAGCTTAACGCATTTCCGTAAATTCCCCGAAGAAGTCATCAAAAAATTGAAACGTTGGGAAAAATGCAATAAAACACAAATCTTGCAATAAATAACAGAGATCACCAAGCTGAAAACATCAAATAATAATTTTAGTTTACTTCAAAAAATTAAGATCTATCCAGTTCCTCCCTCACAAAGGGTCCCAATTATTATAACTCTTCAAATTACACACATTCTAATATTTTACGATCATAAGATCTGGCATTCCTCGGTCCACCTGTTCTGGTAACTCCCCCACAAGCTGTCAAAATTTTGACTAGTGCATTAAACGCGAAATTAACATCCGATTTCTTTTAAACGCGGCATATCCTAATATTCCTATCAATGAAAGATCTATTGTGAAGATGAAATATATAGGACCACTCCTTCTGGTACCTCCCCCACAAAGGATCAAAAATTTTCAATAATTATATATCTCATTAAATGCGAATAAGCATCAGATACTCTTCAAATTTATCAAATCCCAACATTTTTGATAACACATGATCTCGTGTGAAGATGGGATATATCGATCCGCTCCTTCTGGAACTCCCACCGCAGCGGGTACAAATTTTGAATAATTACACCTCTAATAATTTGCGAAAGAAGCCAGAGATTCTTTTCAAACTTGTTATATCTAAATATCTCTCTCATCGTGAGATCTGATGTGAATACCTCTCCCACAAAAGACAATAATATTGATTAACAATTATTCGCATAAACTTGGAAATAAACTTTCGATTTTCTTTGAGTTTTGCACTTTCCAGTATTTTTATCAGTATTAGATGAAGTGGAATATCTGACTTATGTCAGATACGAAATTTTACACAATTGGCCCGCTTCTTCGGAACCTCCTTATAAAGGGTCAACAGTCTGAAGTAAAAATGTATAAACGAACATTTATTTTAGATTGTTGTACGCTCAGTCATATGGCTGCAGAGGGTATATATCATTTCATAGGCCAAAACCTGACTACGGTTAACGATCTCTAGATCCTAGGTCTCTTTGGACAAAATTCGTTTCAGGACATATGGAGTCGATCGAGCGATGTCCGTCCGTCCGTCTGTCTGGTTGGCTCGTGTGAACGATAACTCTTGAAGGGAGTCTCCAATTTGGTCCAAACTTGGTACATCGTAACATTATTATCAAACTTAGATCGAGTTCGGAGATGGGCTATGTTGGTCCACTCCTTCTGGTACCTCCTCCACAAAAGGTCAAAATTTTCAAAGAAAAAAGTTTACTGCGCAAAAAGGAAAGAGGTAATCCAAGTTTGCTCCAACTTTGCAAATCTTAATATTTGCATCAGTGCTAGGTCAGGTGTCAAAATGAACAATATCGGTGCACGCCATCAAGTACCTCCCCCACAAAGGGTAAAAATGTTGATTAATTAGAACTCTTGTAAAATATGATGTAAGAATGCGATTGTCTTCAAAATACACGCATCTGGTCACACAAGGTCTTGTGTTGAGATGGAATATATCGGCCCACTCCTTCTGGTACCTCCCCTACAAGGGGTAAAAATTTTGAATATTCATGATGCTCATAAAACACAAAGTTACCATCCGAAATAAGCATCCGGTTCCCTTCAAATTACATACATCACAATATTGTTTATTAACCGAAGGTCTGGCGTGAAGATGGGGTATATCGGTCCACTCCTTCTGGTACCACCCCCCGCAAAGTATCAAAAATTTTTCCATGAAGCTCATAAAACGACATACAAGGTTTTGTTGTACAGATTATATATACCTGTGAACCTCTTCTGGTACCGAACTTTTATCTGTCATAACTAGTGAAACAAGTCGGCGATTCTTTACAACTTGCTATATGTAAATATTTCTCTTTAATCTGACATGAATATGTGACTTATATATAACAGGCCTTTTGATGATATCGAGACACTTACGAACTCTCAGAGTAACAGTTTCCTCTGTATCCACGATATTAGGTGAGTTTTAACACAAATCTGTGATTTTGTACGTACTCTCCACAAAGTAACCTAGGGTTTAGTTTTCTTGGAAACATGGATTGGAATTGTTGGTGAAAAAAAAGCTTTAAGTTTGCCACTTTTCCAGAAAATAGAGCTTTGATTTTAAGATGTAAAAGAAGAAAGGAAATAAGGTTGTATCCGTATGGCCAGACAGAGCTCTAATGTTCGATTATTCAATTTGGGGTAAAATCACTTATTTATTATCATTTATGGAAATATCATCCCATTAAGCATTGAAAGCGAGCAATAAATTGCTCTGGTATTATTTACATGTTACATGCAAATCGAGGGCGGATGGCAGTGAGAGACGAACAGTCGATAAGTTGCCGAACGCAACTCACGTTCTTGCGCTTAGAAATTTCGCTTAAAAAGAACGTTGACTGTCATTGTTGCGTTCAAATATCAAATAATGCTCGAAGAAGTCAAAACTTTCTGCTCCCTCTCGTACGAATCGACAGGAGAACGGACAAATGAATAATGAATGAAAAGTTGGAGAGCGAGCTGTTAGGTAAATACCTTAGATTTCTGACCCGGTAGAGGGTACACTAACATACACACACATATATAATAGCATATTGTAATAACAGAGTTGGGGCACACACACGCACAACGCGTTCAGAAATGTCTTGGCAAACAGTCGAACGTGCTTCTTTTTCGAACTTCCGTCAAGAGTGGAGAATGGTTTTTGCCCAACTAGCTTGGGCATTTGGCTAGCGCTTATAAAACGTCTGCTTTTGCCATAAACTTAGTTTAGACTGCTGTTAGTAACGTCTTGTTAACACACACCTACTTTTTTCTGCATTTAGTTCTTGGCCATTGTTTGCTTTTATCGGTCATTCTTTGTTGGGACTGGGGTTTTTTGCTCATCTTTGACGATTGCCAACTATGTATGGGACGTGCAAAATGCAGGTAGCACAGGTAAGTGAAGAGCGGTGGACCACGTTGTGATAAGATTGAGTGATTAATGGAGAATGTGTTGACTTCCCTTTTAGATAAGAACCCTGCTAGTTTTGGCAGCGATATTCTTCTGCCAGTTGACGTTCACACCTGCTGAGGCTTATCCCAGCAGTTGTTTTGAATGTGAAGAGGAGGTCTGGGAGGAAGTTCCATGCGATGAAATTCCATCGAATAGTACGACAATAGTGCCCCCAGCATACACATATCCCACCACTACGTCGTATAGTACCGCAAGGCCCGAGACCTCGACAACTGCAACAACGCCCACCACCACCACCATTAGTACAACCACACCTTATCCCCTTACGACGACGACAACGCCAAGCCATGATCCCTACAAGAAGTGCTATTGTGAGTGTAAAAATGGCTGCAAGGACTTCTGTCGAAAGGTGGTCGTTAATCCACAAAGCAAAAGTCAAATAATCCAGATAACAGAGGTATCTCAGCCCTTGCCACAGGGCCGTCTCGAGTCGACATATTATCACAGTAGCAAATTGGTCCCGCCCGCAAGTGACCCGAAACCTTACCAGCCACCAAGTTATGGGTACCCCAGTAAATATGAAAGTCCACCAAGTGTTCAAGTGCAAAAACCTGTTGCCGAAGTTTACAATTCGGTCCCCTACTATCGGTCTTCGCCAGTTGCTTCCCATGGCTACAACCGTGATTTCAACAGCGCCCACAATGAGAAGAAATACTTGCCCGACCTATCCTACCGAAATAAACACGAAACCTATTACTTCTCGTCCCCAGAAACTGAACTCTCCGATTTGCCATCATATTTCCAGAATTTATACTCGAGAGCAGTTTTCGATCTTGAAGCAGACAATTTCCAGGCGAACACCATACCCAAACTACCAGAATACAGCCAATACCCCTGCCAAGGAACCGGAACATTTTCGTCGCCGGTTCCAGTCGACTCAGTTGCTTATTCTGATAAGTTTTACGATTCACTTTATGGCAACTCCGAATCGTATGCCTATTACGATGACTTCGGGACGATCTCAGAGACGCCACACCATTCGTTGCTGTACAAGTGATGCCAATGCCTTATAATCCCTTAGCTATAGTTTTCTCATATTTATAGAACACTAATTCTAAGTAGTCTGTAATAAATTGTATATAATACGTATTGTTAGCGGAATTAAAAAATGCGATTTTCGACATGTATATATACATACATAGAGATGCTAGGTAGGTATCTCTTGCAATCGTGTTTGTCCCCAGGTCCAGGTATAGGGTGTCTAATTCCTATGCCTAAGTGAATACGACTCCCTCTGATTGTTTTATGGTTTCATCAACACACTCATTTCGTTTAGCATTTTTAGCCATCAGTCAGTGTCCGGTACCGGCAAAAGGAATTGATATTAATTGAATTTTTCCGTTTCCAGTACAAATTTCACAGCTCCAACTCTTCGAAAACAATATTTCAATAACTTGTACTACTTTTTGCATTTTTTAACATGAATTTTGCTAAACTATTTTTTTCACTATTTTCTTTACAAAAAAAATCAGAGTTTCAGCTCTTCCAGATCGCTCAGAGCCAATGGTAGAAAATATATTGCCTTTTTCCACTTTTTTTATCTTTTACGATCATGAAAATATTTTCAGCGGACAATTTTGTTTATCGTACCGAAAACTATACAGTGTTCTTGGTCCTCGCAATCGCTCTACAGCTATGCCATATTTAGTGAATTTTAGAATTTTTAGTACACTTATCATTCGAATTTACACAAAAACCCTTCGGATTGGTCAAGGACACTCATTCCAAATTTCAGATTTCCAGCTCTATCCCATCCCCCAATTCCAAATTTTGTACCATTTAGTACTTTTTTAGAGCAAATTTCCAAAACCACCGTAATAATAAATTTTAGATTTCCAACCATATACCATTCTCATATAAGAGATTTAGTTCTTTTCGTACTTTTTGTGTAACATACTTCCAAGACCACATTCAAATCTCAACCGAACTCACTCACAGTCTCCCCGATATCAACATTCAAAAATTCTAGCTTCATTCATTCACCCAAACCCGAAGTGTACAAAATTTAGTACTGTTCTTACATTTAATGCACATCTCCAAAACCATCTTCTTATACAACCCTACTTCTTCAACAAACTGTTACCAAATAATGTGCTTTTTAGTACTTTTTGTACACATATAGTACAAATTTCCAAAAACGCAGACCAGCGGTTATTTCATTTCACCTTTTTACACCCTCCATCTTGAAAAGTAGGGTATATTAACTTTGCCATTTTGTTTGTAATATCCTTCAATATTCGTCGAAGACCCCATAAAGTGTATATTTTCATGATCAGCATAAATTTCTAAGTTTATTTAACGATGTCTGTCTGTTGAAATCGCGATACAGACCACATTGACGTTGATCTTCAAAATTTGGCACTACAATTGGTATTGTATCTACGATGGTTGGTATTGAAAATGAAATATTTTGGTCAACGTTTTGGTATAGCCGCCATACAACGATACCACCCGATATTCAAAATTTTGATGATTTTCTCCGCATTTTTCCACGATTTTGTATAAAAAATGATATATTTTGTTCGTAAGGGTTCTAGCTCCGGTAGCGGAACATACATATAGGTCCACGTTTTCGTATAGCCACCATATAACACTCCCTATTCCGTATTTTGATAATCCTAGTCACATTTACCCCTTTTAAATTATTTCAAAGTTGGTATTTAAGACTCGCAATAGACAACAATCCTTGTAGTATAAAATTGTCTATATAGGTTCCCGTTTCGATATGACCCCCAAATAATGGCTTTACCTTTAACACTTAATGATATTTTCAAATGTTTAACTGCATTATCCAAACGGTCTTACTGTTATTTGTAGTTTAAAGTGGAACAAGTTTGAATTCAGATACTTTTATGTAAAAATGTTTTCTTTACACAATGGTGGAGGTTATTAAAAGATCGGCCTGACCAAACTTAATCTTTTTTTATACCCTTTACCAACTACTGGTAAGGGTATTATGTCTTTGTGCATTTGTTTGTAACATGGAAAGAAGCCAGATAGACCCGTAGTTACTTTTGAGGATCTTCATAGAATCACTTTCTGAGTCGATTTATGCATGTCAGCCAGGTCGTATTTTTTATCCAATTGAGACAGAGTCAAAATCGGGAGGGGCCGACTATATGAATCCAATAACATTGCTGTATGGTGCATGATATGACTTCCATAAGGATTATGTTAAAAAATATTTATTGTAGCAGTAGATATACCGGACCGAGTTTCACCAAATGGTAAAATTCGGTTGAATATGAAAAAATCTATTAAATTTGGGCTGATATTACATATATGGTGAGCAATAGCCGTAAAATCGGATGAAGATGTATATCGAAGCTATATCAAAATCTGAACAAGTATCCGATGCCCAGTATCAAATGTCATTGTTGTGAAGTGTGCAAAAGTCTCTCACATGCATAATATGTGAGGGACTTTTGCACCAAATCGGATGAAACATATATATGGGAGCTAAAGCTATATCTGAACCGATTTTCAGATATAGCTATAGCTCCCAAATTTGATATACTTCTAGACATGCCAAAATTCATGTCATTTGGCCAGATATTGGTCATTTGGTGAACAATTAACACGAAATCGGTTGAAGGTAGATATGGGACCTATATCTACATTTGAACAGATTCTCACCAATTCGTAAAGGGTTCGTTCTTGGGCCAAACAAAAATTGTTTGGAAAATTTCATCTCAAAGGGAAAATAAATGTGACATGATTTTTTCACAAAAACACATGGACAGACGGACTGACATGCATAAATGGACTCATAAAGCGATTCTATGAAGATCCTCAAAAGTAACTACGAGTCTACCTCGCTTTCTTCTCCATGTTATAAACAAATGCACAAAAACATAATACCCTTACCACCATGTGGTGTAGGCTATAAAAACAAGAGCAAGGAACAACAAGTAAGAGAACAACAACAACACTAATACTGTCATTGGTTATTATATAGTCGTATCCGCCTTGAGCATGCATTTGATATGTTCGCAATAATGGGTGTTATTTAATTTCAAATGTTTTCTTTTGCTTAAGATTTCTCCATTGGTCCACCACACTGTGTTTGTATGAGGTATTATGTCCTCGACAATATAGACCCATGGTGATAAAAAATCGATCGAATTGCATATGTCGTTTTAGGGGCATGTGAAATATTAAAAATATTCGATATTTGCCAGTTGAAAACTATTCCATAATAAGGTTCATGGTGGAATTAAATCAAGGTAGGGCTATGAAACCATATGATTTTATTTTTTTATGGGGTCAATATGTCCACTTTATTAGTTTATGCGTATGAATCCTTTTCAATAATAAAAGACTTGGGATGTTTTCCAAATGCTTATTGCATCGTACGCATCGACAGAATCTACAGTTTTTTTTTGCGAAATAAACCTTTAGAGATAGCCAAACAGGTAGACCTCTTTACTTACAATTTTTTCAATGTTAACCTACCTTGTCTTCATTGCCATTTAACCTATCTTGTCTTCATTGTCTTCATAATACGATGCAAGTGTACGTTACTATGGCTGGACAATTCCTGCCGGAAATATCTGGCCAATTACCAGAATTAGCATGCATAAATATTTGTATGTAAACACATCAATATTGGATTGGATTCTTTGCCAAAAATAACGTCTAAATCATTTCTTCAAAATGCAGTTCAATTGTTACATTCACCCTTTCAGTTTTCAGTAAAGAATGTCTTGTAAATTTCATGTTTTCCGATGTTTATTTAATGTTACCCGCAATAAAATCAAACGAAATTCAACTGCGACAGATACAACAAGTAAGCAAAGGCTACAGTCGAGCGGGGCCGACCGTTGAATACCCTACAACACCATAATAAACGATACAGTTTATATAGGCGAGATACTCGAAAGAATTCCACAAGATATTGTGACAAATAATAAAAGAAAACCATCAGGTTTCGTTCTCTAATTTTCGAATAATAGCAACTTAAACTAATTTGCTCATTTCCAATTTATTGGTAGATGTTGCACTTAAATGGTCTTCCTAGATCTGGAACCAATATTTCCCAAAGACCCATAATCTCTCAGAAGTGGCAAAAGATTAACATTTATTATTGGTTTTTGACTGAAACGCATCTATATGAGATAGAGACATTTGACTATATTCTTCAGCGAAATCAGTGTTAACGAAATAGTCAGAGGTGCGTCTTTCCTGTTTTTGTGAATTCTCCAAAAAGTCACTGGAATGGACATTTTCGTATTTTGTCTACAAAAGTTGGCAAACTATTTCCCACATTGAATATTTTTGGATGGCCATCCAAAACTGCTTGGCTTTTGTAATGTCCGGTAACCCCCATTCAAATGTGCGTGAGGATCGTGCGATAATTACGACCTGCTGACAATTTTGCAGTTTTTTGGTCCATTTCAACCCCGATCATCTCCAAATAGGGTAGGCTACAATTCTGACCCTCATCTTATCCCCATGCGAAATTTCGTAAGGATCGGACCATAAATGCGATCTGTATATGATATCCTGAAATCCTAACTACTTAGTTTTGTTAGCTGTAGAAATATTACCAAATGTTTAATTCAAAATGAAAATATGCCAAAAATATGACAAAATTGAAAAAATATGAGAAAATTTTACAAAATCAATATTTTCATCTTTAGAGAGATATTTTTATGCGATTTTTTTAGACGTCTTTTCTTTCCTGCCAAGAGGCCATTCTGAATTAATGAAAACTGTAGAAATCAGTTCAGCCGTTCTCGACATATAAGAGATCTTTCAAGCATATCCTCTTTGATAGACATATATATCGCACATATTTTGCTATATATCCGATTTGTTGGATCTTAACATCAATGTAAAGATCAGAAGTAACCTTGTCATGGCTTTGTGATTTCGCCAGGATTTAAAATATTCGCGGTTTAATGAAAATTTTTGAAAATTTTCAACGCAAAATTTATGGTCTATTTTACCCGCTAAATATTATCCGATGACCACCCAAATTGGTAGGCTTCTTCCCCGCCCTAAACTCTAGCTACATGCGAAATTCCGCGTCTATTGGTCTATAATTGCGACCTGTATAGCTACTGCAAAATCCGAAATTTTTTCAGTAGTTGGTCAATTTCAACCCCTAACTATTGTGCGATCATTTCCAAAAGAAATAGGGTTCTATTCTGACCTTAACCCCACCTCCATTTTCAATTTCGTGAAGATCGGGCCATAATTGCGACCTGTAGCGTGATTACAAATTAACATGGACAGACGGACAGACGGACGGACGGACATACATAGCTAGATCGACTCAGCTCGGCGAGCTAGGAAGATCCATATATACTTTCCTATGTGGGAAACCAATATTTCGAGGTGTTACATAAATTCTGGCCCAATCAAGCTTATAATACCCCCAACACATAGTGTTGTAGGGTATAAAAATGCAATTCAGCTGTAATGCATTATCAAGAATACATATCAAATGAAACGATATATGTTTTCATTTGCATTCTACTCGAAATACAAAAAAAAAAAAAAAAAAAAAACAAGAAAATAAACTCACGCGTTTATTGAAAACTGTCATATCAACGCGTGCGAACAATTTTTATGCCATTCGAACCATTCCTTTTACCAACAACCTCTCGTACCTATGTACATGTTCCTTATCTATGTGTTAGGCTGATTCTGTGCTTTAGCTTGAAAGCAGCTAAGTTCGGCCGGGCCGAACTTTTAATACCGTCCACCATTTGGAAAGAAATTTCAAAGTGTTAAGAAGAGGATTTTGTCATAGGATGTAGTACCCGAGCTTTAAATACGAACATCAAATACGAAATTTGAAACAGTTCCGGTAGATAATGTCGCTAAAATCATCAAAACACCGAATATTGAGTGGCACCGTTATATAGGGACTATACGAAAACGTGAACCAGCATGACCCACTTTCGAATTTAACCTGCCTACTGACAAAATACAGTTTTAGTTTTAGCCTTGTATCTCAATATGTTCGAAAGATAGTGTGATGGCAACAAACGGAGAGAAAAGAACATCGCTAAATCGACTTAGAATTTGACGCTGATCAAGAATATATACTCTGTTGAGTCTGATATGAGTACTTCGAGGAGTTGGAAATGGAATGACAAAGTAATAATATACCCTCCATAGTATGGTGGACGGTATAAAAGTATCAGTGGGTGCGAGGACAGCATTTGATCGACAATATAGGTCAGCTATGAGCAGCCTGGAACGAAAAAGTACAAACGAAACACACGTTTTCTCTCTCGATTTTCATTTGCCGTTGATTTGGCAAGGCCAGAGCGTCTCTCATTGTGAGCAAGGCTGACTTAGTTACACATTTTTCGGAACGTGCCGTTTAGATTGGATCTACATACCGCCGTCTTTACACCAAATCTAATGTCACTACAAGTATTGCAATATGAGAATGCGAAGCGAATTGGGCATTTTATGAGAGTTACAATTAATAAACAAGTAAAAAAGCTGTAAGTTAGAGCGAACTTTGAATACCCTTCAGCATTTGGTACAAATTTGGCAATTTTCAAAACACTAAAATCCATTAAATATTTCGTTAAAATCTTAAAAACACCGAATGTAGCCGTATATTAGGGTCTATACGACGACGTGGACCTGCATACGCAACTTTTGTCATGAGCCTGCACAGACAATTTTGTGGCATAGGCTGTAGTATCCATTACGAACTGCAATTACAGACCTGCACAGACAATTTTCTGTCATAGGCTGTAGCGACATAGGCTGTCATTACGAACTTCAAATACTAAATTTAAAAGAGTTCCGGTAAATAATGTCGCTAAAATCATCAAAATACCGAATAACGGGGGGAACCGTTATATGGGGGCTATACGAAGACGTGGTTCTACATGGCCCATTTTCTGTCTTATGCTGTAGTATCCATTACGAACTTCGAATACCAAATTTGAAACAATTCCGGTAAATAATGTCACCAAAATCATCCAAAGACCGCATATCAGGAGGTACCGTTATGTGGGGGCTATACGAAGATGTGGACCTACATGGCCCATTTTCAATACCAAAAGTCCTGCAGACATAATACACATTTGAGTAAATTTTTATTAACTTACTTCATTTCGTTCGGAAGCTAGAGTGATTTCCACAGACTGACAGACGGACGGACATTGTCAAATCAACATAGAATTTGATGCTGATCAAGAATATATATACTTTGTGGGGTCTAAAATGTATATTTCGAGTTGTTACAAACGGAATGACAAATTAAATATACCCTCCATACTATGGTGCAGGGTATAAAAATATTAGCCCTTTGTGGGGGAGGTGCCAAACGAAATGGTTCCCTAGATTTAAATTTGAATTATCGGTGAACTATTTTACATTTTTTGAAAATGATAACTTTTCAACATTTTGACTCTTTGTAGGGTTGGTACCAGAAAAGTGGGCCGACATCGGACATTATACCAATGGTTGGTGTTCAAGGATAAGTGAACATGTTTTTATGATAAAAGAGAATAGCGGGGCTACCTAATGTAGATGAGAGGGATTAGTTAAGCAGGGATCTTCTTAATACAATCCACATTAAACTGGATAAGGAAGTGTTGTGGCGGATCTCCGAATTAGAAATAAGGAATATAGAATTTTCAATTGCTGCATGCGGTATATTAGTGATAGCTTGCGGGATGTAATCTTAACTCAGACTGATAAGCAAGTGCAGAAAGCTTGCTGGCCACATGTGACATAGCTATGCGTGATTATGACCTGTCCCAAAGTTTATAATGGCATGGTGCATAGGCATGTGTGCAGTTGGTATCTATCTCTCTCTTTTACACTTAATACTAGGTTAGGTTAAGTCATATTATTAGAAGTAGTTCTTAAGAAATATTTTTAATAAATAAATTTTGTGTCTTACAAACGCTCATCAAAGGTAGACGTGGTGTCTATTATTACTGATCCCGGTTTACAACTGGAAAAATAGTAAATAGCTCATTCATTAAAATGTTTTAAAAGTTAAAAGTTTTTCTACACCCCGCAATACTATGTGTTGAGTATATTACATACAGGTCGCATTATCGTCCAAACCTCAAAAGTTTTTAAATGGGGATCAGAATTAAGCCTATTGTTTTTGAAGATGTACATTTAGGGGTTCAAATGGGACAAAAAATTAAAAATTTCCTTATTTTGCAGTCGCTCTACAGGTCGAAAATCGATACGGAATTTTGAATGAAAAGAGAGTTAAGGACGGGAACGATGGATGACCATCGGATTATAATTACCTGTAAATGTATCACAGCTTTCGTGTGAAATTGTTTGAATATCTGACGCCAGAGTGAGTAAATATTGGGCAAATGTCCCCGATCAAAAGATAAGGGTAACATCTAGCCAGGGCTTTAATTTCAAAAGTGAAATCTTCCTTTGCTTACTTGTTTTTATGCCCTACAACACTATGTAACACCTTATTATGTAACACCTCGAAATATTGGTTTCCCACATAGGAAAGTATATATGGATCTTCCTATCTCGCCGAGCTGAGTCGATCTAGCTATGTATGTCCGTCCGTGTGTCTGTCCATGTAAATTTGTAATTATGGCCCGATCATCACGACATTGAAAATGCAGGTGGAGATAAGGTCAGAATAGAACCCTATTGTTTTTACAGATGATCGCATAATATTTAGGGGTTGAAATGGACCAAAAACTGAAAAAATTTCCTGATTTTCCAGTTGCTCTACAGGTCGAAATTATAGACCAATCGAAGCGGAAGTTAGCATGGGTCTAGAGCTTCTTGCTGGACAGAAGCCTTCCAATTTTGATCGTCATCATGATGGTCATATTTAGAGGGTTAAACAGACCATATCATTTATGTTAAATAAAAGTCAAATTTTCCATTAAACCGCCAATATTGTTAATCCCGGCGGAATCACAAATAGACGAACAGGTAAATTCTGACCGTTACGTAGATGCCGATAGTAAATATATCGCATATATAGCGAAATATATACAAAGTTTATATACAAAGGAAGGGCATGTTAGCTAGAATGCTTATATCTCAAAAATGGCTGGACCGATTTTGACAAATTTTGTCAATTCAGAATGCCCTATTGACGTCAAAGAATACAATCTAAAAAATCGCATAAAAAGATGCCAATAATGATGTTAAAATAGATTTTGTAGTATTTTGTGAAATTTCTTTATTTTTTTCATATTTTTTATCGCATGCGATTTTTTCAATTTGACTTATAATATTGAAGTGTATATTTTGTAATACTTTTTCACCTTACAACACAGGTTGGGGTTGTTATATACAGATTGCAATTATCGTCATACCCTCACAAAAAAATTCTCGAGGGTAGGGTTAGGCTCAGAAGGGCTAGGCCTACTGTTTTCAAAGATGTCCGCAATATATTGAAATAGACCAACAACTAAAAAAATTCCTGAATTTGTAGCCGTTAAAAGGTTAGAGTTTGGGACAGCGGTAGAATGGACCACTACTGTTGTGTGAAAAAATACCAACATTACCTACAGGCGATATCCAAAATACACAAATAGCGAACTTCTGGCTTTTTATACCCTCCACCATACTATGGAGGGTATATTAACTTTGTCATTCCGTTTGTAACTCCTCGAAATACTCATGTCAGACCCAGCAAAGTATATATATTCTTGATCAGCGTTAATTCTAAGTCGATTTAGCCATGTCCGTCTGTCTGTTGTAATCAAGCTATCTTTCGAATGAATTGAGATAGAAGGCTAAAATTTTGCACACACGTTTATTTTTCCAGTAGGCAGGTTAAGTTCTTAAATGGGCCATGTAGGTACACGTTTTCATATAGATATGCTGTGCAAGTCTACGTCTTCGTATAGCCCCCATATAACGGTACCTCCCAATATTCGGTATTTTGATGATTTTAGCAACATTGTTCTCCGGAATTGTTTCAAATTTGGTATTTGAAATTCGAAATGGATACTACAGCCTAAGACAGAAAATTGTTTGTGCAGGTCCACGTATTCGTATAGACCCCATATAACGTTACCAATATTCGGTATTTTGATGATTTTAGCGTCATTATTTAACGGAAATGTTTCAAATTACGTATTTAGAGTTCGTAATGGGAACTACAGTCTGTGACAGAAAATTGTCTATGCAGGTCCAGGTCTTCGTATAGGCCCCATATATCAGTACCTCCCTATATTCGTTATTTTGACGATTTTAGGTACAATACCCACCGAAATTGTTTGAGATATCGTATTTGAAGTTCGTAATGGATGCTACAAGTTGTGACAGAAAATTGTCTATGTTGGTCCAGGTCTTCGCACAGCTCCGATATAACGGTACCTCCCTATATACGATATTTTGATGATTTTAGCTACATTATTCACCGTTTATTTCAAGTTTCGAATTTGAATATGGTAATGACTTATGACAAACAATGCCTATGTAGGTCCACGCCGTATAGGCCAAAATATAACGGCTGTATTTGGTATTCTTAAAATTTTAGCAGAATTTTTTAAGGATTTTATTTTTTGAAAATTTCGAAATTCGTTCCAAATGGTGGAGGGTATTCAAAGTTCGGCCCGGTCGAACTTACTGCTTTTTAACTTGTTTATGCTGAATTCGTTGACGAATATAGCCAAATATCGTAGACAAGCAAATCACAAAGATGAGTCTAAATTTAGAGATACAGAGAGGCATCCTGCTTTTGGAGATGATCGCAAAATATTTAGGGGTTCAAATGAACCAAAAACAGAAAAAAAATTCATGATCACACAATTAAAGTCAATCGGTACGCCTGAGATGAGAGTTAAGGACAGGGAGGAATTCTAGCATTTTGGATGACCATTGGGCGGAGTTCGTAAATATTGGGAAAATGTCCCTGGTCAAAATGCTAAGGGTAATAACTGGACGGTGCTCCGTGACATAATTTCAAAAGGGAAGTCTTCCAAATGGATTTGGACATAAAGGGGCTTCTAAAATATTGTAGGGTTGTAGGGTATCACATGGTCGGCCCCGCACGGCTGTAGCTTTTGCTTACTTGTTTTTTATACTTTGCATAAAAGAAAACAAAAGAAAAAATTAAGGGTTGTAAAATTTAACAGAAATTCGACTCTAGTTTTCAAAAAACATGAAATTAAATGTTCATCGAATTCGTCTCTCACTTTGTTCTGTTCCAGAACTGCAAGAATATATAAGTTTTTAAAAAATATGCAAAACTAGTAGATTTTTACAGGTTGTGGAATAGACCAAATAAGTCCATTCTTACGCTTGCTGTATTGCATGTGGCAGCGTCTTATGAAAATTATAGCCATGGAGGTCAAGCTCTTACAGTTTGTCCAAAAAATGTTGGATATCATCTCACGGTAACGGTTACGATTCGCAGCATCTGTGAAGGAGTGCACTGCGGTACGCACCTAACTGTGACCTTTTTTGGATTCACTGGTTGTTTCTGCAGTGTTTCTGGCTGATCCTTTCTCGATCGACAATTCTGCTTATTTGCCTACTTATTGAGCCAAAAACGAGCTGACCATAACACGGGAAAAGCGCACCATGAGCAATCATAACAGAGCATTAATTTTTATAAAAATCGATGGTTTGACGATTCATGGTTAAATTATAGATATAACTGAAGATGTTTGACAGTGAAACAAAACACGAAACCTGTTTAAAACAATGTTCGCAAAAACGTAATAGCTAAAGAAGTAAAAAAGTTGTAAGTTCGGCCGGGCCGAACTTTGAATACCCTCCACCATTTGGTACAAATTTGGCAGTTTTCAAAAAAAAAATTCCTTTAAAATCTTAAAAATACCGAATGTAGCCGTATATTAGGGTCTATACGACGACGTGGACCGCCATAGGCAACTTTTGTCATAGGCTATCATAATATTCAAATGCGAAACTTGAAAAAAAAAATCTATTTACAATGTAGCTAAAATAAATAAATGCACAGACAACTTTCTGACATAGGCTGTAGTATCCATTACGAACTTCAAATACAAAATTTGAAATAATTCCGGTAAATAATGTCGCTAAAATCAGACAATCTCTGTCATATGCTGTAGTATCCATTACGAACTTCAAATACCAAATGAGACAATTCCGGTAAATAATGTCGCTAAAATCATGAAAATACCGAATATCGGGATGTACCGTTATATGGGGGCTATACGAAGGCGTAGACCTACATGGCTCATTTTCCGTCTGAGGCTGTAGTATTCATTACGAACTTCGAATACCAATTCCGGTAAATAATGTCGCTAAAATCATGAAAATACCGAATATCGAGGGGTACAGTTATATGGGTTCTATACGATGACGTATTTTCAATACCGAAAGTCCTGCAGACATAGTACATATTTGAGTAAATTTTTATCAACTTACTTCATTTCGTTCGGAAGCTAGAGTGATTTCCACAGACAAACAGACGGATAGACGGACAAACGGAGGGACATTGATAAATCGACATAGAATTTTTTGCTGATCAAAAATGCATATACTTTTTGGGGTCTAAAATGTATATTTCGAGGTGTTACAAACGGAATGACAAACTTAATATAACCTCCATACTATGGTGGAGGGTATAAAAAATTGCCCTTGTGCTTTGTACTAGTTCCAAAATATTTTTAATAAGCCATTTTCATACCCTCCATGGTAAAGGGTATAATAAGTTTGTCATTTCGTTTGTTACACCTCGAAATATACATTTTAGACCCTACAAAGGTCCCTATATGTATAGGTCCATGTGTAAGTATAGCACTCATATAACGGTACCTCTCCATATTCGGCATATTGATAATTTAACTATATTATCCACCGGAATCGTTTCAAATTTCGTATTTGTAGTTCATTATGAGTACTTTAATTTGTGACAAATTATTGCCTATGCAGGTCCAGGTCTTCGTGTAGCCTCTATATAACTGTACCTCCCTAGATAAGGTATTTTCATGATTTTAACAGCATTTGTAAACGAGCTTTTTTAGGACATTTCCAAATTCCTTCCAAATGGTGAAGGGTATTCAAAGTTCAACCCGTCCGAACTAACTGCTCTTTTACTTGTTGTAATACGATTTTTGCGGAGTTTATATCTTACAGGTGTATTTACAGTCTGTTATGGTAAAAAAAACTACATTCACTCAAATCGTTCCAATTCCTTTTAGTTAGGTTTTTGTAAAAACGTTGAAAGCCCTTGTTCATTTTCGAAAAGGTTGGATATGCCAGTGTTTCCATAACCATTATTTTGTCAATTTTTATACCCTCCACCTTTGAAAGGAGGGTATATTAACTTTGTCATTCCGTTTGTAACATCCTTAAATATTCGTCGTAGACCCCATAAAGTATATATATTCATAATCAGCATAAAATTCTAAGTCGATTTAACGATGTCCGTCTGTCTGTCTGTAAAAATCACGATACAGCCCACATTATTTGACGTAGATCGCCAAAATTTAGCAGAGCAATTTGTATTGTGTCTAGGATGGTTGGTACTGAAAATGAGATATAAAGGTCCACGTTTTGGTATAGTCCCCATATAACGGCACCTCTCGAAATTCGGTATTTTGATTATTTTTGCCACATTTTTTCACGAATTTGTCTAAATATTGGTTTTGTTGGCCACAATGGGTTCAAGCTCCGGTAGCGAAACATCGCATGCATATGTCCACCATTTGGTATAGCCCCCATATAACGGTACCTCTCGATATTCGGAATTTTGATGGTTTTTACCACATTTTTTCACTGATTTGTCTGAAAATTGGTATTTGTAATGGGTCCTAGTTTGTGTGGCGAATCATTGTATGTATAGGTCCACGTTTTGGTATAGTCTCCATATAACAGTACCTCCTGATATTCCGCATTTTGATGATTTTTGCAACATTTGTTTACGGATTTGTCTGAAAATTGGTATTTGTAAGTCATATTGGGTTTTAGCTAAGGTGGCGAAACATTGCATGATTGTTCCACGTTTTTGTATAGCCACATATAGCCGTATTTCCCGATATAATTAGCTCTAATGTTTCCTTTACCCTTTATTAAAAGTTTGGCCCGGCCGAACTAAATGTTTTTTTACTTGTTTATTTAAATTTTTTTTAGAGTTGTGCTGCTTGTGGCAACCCCAATAAATTCAAACTTTTTAGCAAAATTGTAAAATAAAATTGAACATATAAAAAAAAAACATTAAGTTCGGTCGGGCCGAACTATTAACACCTTCCACCATTGGGTAAAGAAAACATTTTTTATAAAAGTAACTGAATTCAAGCTTGTTCCACTTTAAACGGATTTGATCCAATACGACCGTTTGGATAATGCAGTTAAACTTATCAAAAAACCATAAAGTCAGTGGTTATTTGGGGGTCATAATTTAAAAAAGGGGTCATATATAGACATCTTTATATAACAACGATTGTTATCTATTGCGGGTCTTAAATGCCAGCTTAGGAAAAAAAATCGTGGGTAAATGTGACTCGGTTTATTAAAATATCGAATATCCGAGGGTACCGTTATATGGCGGCTATATCAAAACGTGGACCGATATATCTCATTTTCAATACCAACCATACTAGACACAATACAAATTGTAATGCAAATTTTTAACCTCTACGTCAAATAATGTGGGATGTATCGTGATTTCAACAGACAGACGGACAGACAGATATCGTTAAATCGAATTTAATGCTGATCATGAATATATGTACTTATGGGGTCTACAACGAATATTTAGGGGTGTTACATACGGAATGACAAGTTTAATTTTTCAAGGTGGAAGGTTGTAGAAATTTCAAGAAAACATTCGAAGAATTTGGTCCGGCAGATGCGACAGCCAGTGTTGTTTTTCGTTTGTTGTGTGAAAATATCTGAAATTACTTTATGGTTAAAAGTCATCCCAAATTTCCTAATAAAATGCAGTAAAATTCGTCGATGTCTAGATCTAGTATTCGAGCGGTATATAATTTTTTCTGCTAATAGGAGTTTGCAATACCAAATTTCATTGAAATGTGCGCAAAGTGGCATTCATATGGACACTTTGCTGATATTCCGACGAATGTGGGACGGTGCCTTGTATGGGGTCAACACAAAAACTGGATCCACATTCAAAGGATGTTTCCTACATACTGGGAACTCAAATACCAATTTACAGCAATTTCGGATCAAAACTATGACAAAATGTGGATTTATATAGCCAGTCTCCAATACCGCAACTATATCGAAGTAAAATTTAACTAACCGACTTTATTTCGTTTTCAAACTAGAGTGCTTTCAAAAGAAGAACGGG